>NW_007726231.1:77391-112467 GCF_000696425.1 Galeopterus variegatus | reverse complement strand
AAACGGAAAAAAAAAAAAAAAAAAAAAAAAAAAAAAAAAACCTACAATGGAATGCAAACTGTAATCTATTCTGTGATGGAAATATAATCAAAGGCTTCATTCATTCATTCATTCAAGTACTATTGAGTGCCTACCAGAGGTGGAGACATTGCTGTGAATAAATAGCACAAAAGTTCTGTCCACAAGACTTATATGAGGGTACTTCAAAAAGTCCATAGAAAAATAGAATTAACAGATAATACAAATATTTCCGTGAACTTTTTGAAATACCCTTGTAGGTAAGGGAGAGGTTGCTTTACCTTTGCAGAAATTAGGAAGGCCTTCTTCATTGAAAAAGGTGGCACTCAAGAGGGTCCTTAAAGAACAAGTAGTATTTATCTATGTGGAGATGAGAGACATCACAGGTAAAGGGAGTAAGGATAGTAGGCATGGAGATCCAGCAGGTCAGGAATGTCCACACAATGGCTGATAGATTTCATCTGGGCTTGACTTTAGAGAATCAAAAGGCAGATTGAGAGAAAAAACATAAAACATTAGGCTGGGGCCAGATTACAGAAAACCTTATTGTTCGTCCATCCATCCATCCATCCATCCATCCATCCATCCATCCATCCATCCAATAAACAACCCGGTGTGAAGCTCCCACTGAAGAAACGCAGATTACAAAGTGGCAAAGGAACCAGATCTGTGGCGGAATAAGCAGAGAATGTTTCAGAATACGTAGTTTGAATTGCGTTTAGCTGGGCAGTTCTAGCTGTTCCAGGGGGTGAGATTTCTTGTCTTTCCTGCTTTGGCCTGCATCGTCTTTGGGGATAGGAGGCACTTCACTCAGAAAACGAAGGACTCAAATTCATAGTCCATGCAGGAAGTTGCCAGTGTTTTTTCAGAAATAATCAGTTTCTCACAGATGGATGGCAAATGGGCAGTCTCCAATTATTGACCATTCAATCTTGCTGTTCTCTCACTCCTCAATCCCTTGCCATGCCCCCAATGCAAGTTCCCCCGGTCAACTTTGCTCTTACACCAACTTATCCTCAGGCCTCATGCCACTCTCAATTGCATTGCTAACCTCCCTTCAATCCATTCCTCTGAGACCTCTTCACCCTTCTTTCCATCCAGGTCATTGCCATTCCCATGGCCTTGCCGCTTTCCCTGGTTCACATACTCATCATAGTGCATTATGCCAGCTACTGGCTTTCCTGCATTTTCAGCATTTTAGTCCCATCTTTTTCCACTGTATCCTCACCTCAAACCTCAGTCTTGAATCAATCCATATATCTGCTTTCTCTCTTTCTGTACATAGGTTGCTAAACTACAAAACTGAGTGGATTTATACCACTGTATGTACCTGGTTTCCAACCTCAGCTGGGGAGTTCCACTTCCCTGAAGCCAAAGTATTGACATGAATTATTTGGAATTCTTCTGCCTGGGAGATGTCTTTTCTCCTCCATTCACTTATTTATTAAATCGTTTATTTATATCAATATGGACTCATGGATGTTTATTTTATACTTTGGGTTATGATCTATTACTAGTTTATTTTGCTCAGATGGTTCCAGCTTTGGCCACTGGGAGCTCTTTTAGTTACCTCCGGTATTCCTTTGACATATGCTCATAATTGAGTGTTTGTGTGTGTGTATGTGTGCATGTGTGTGCATGTGTTTGAGCACCTTCTTATATACTGGCACCACAAGATGTTTCAGGTTCATCTTGCATATTTTTTCCCATAATCTTAGATACAATCATTTTTTTCCAAGGAGCCCTTTTATCCTTCCTTTTATTGGAGAATAGTATTAGAAATCAAGATTTGGGGGCCGGCCCGGTGGCGCACTGCTACAGTGCGCCGCTTGGGAGCGCAGTGGCGCTCCTGCCGAGGGTTCGGATCCCACATACAGACCGTTTCCACCTCACTGGCTGAGCGAGGTGCGGGTGCAACACCAAGGGTTGCGATCCCGTTGCCGGTCCCAGTCTGGTACGGGCGCGACACTGAGGGTTGCGATCCGTTGCCGGACACGAAAAAAGACAAAAGACAAAAAAAAAAAAAGAAAAAGAAATCAAGATTTGGGCAGTAGGTATGCTCTTTGCTATAGGGCTGTCATTACTTCCTGACCCTCTCGGTGGACAGATCAAATATATACATACTAACTGGTTTATATACACGTATCTATAATATATCTATAACTATTTCTATATGTAGCTATATGTATTAACTGTATTAAGCTAAACATGAGTTCATACTGATGTCTCCAACTTGAGTCGAGGACCACAGGGATTATTCCAGCCCTTCTCTCTTTCTTTTCTATATTCTCCCACTCCAACAGTGAAAAACCTGGTTTCCACCATCATCATCTACTTATTTGTTTGTTTATATATAGTCTTTTCTGAACTGTAACTTGCACAGTGGCGGGAAAAAAATCTTTCTCCACCAAAATACAGTGCTTGTGTACAGTTCCTTTTGCCTTTGTCTTACAGTGTCCATTTATTTCCAGTGTTACTTAGGTCAAACTTGTCCCCATCCCATTCAGTGAGGTGGTTTCATATATTTCTAATACAGTTAAATTATCTTGTCCCAGTCTGCCGTCCTTCCTGGGATCCCAAGATCTCTTAAGTGATTTTTAAAAATTTATACATGGGCCGGCCCGGTGGCCCACTGGAGAGTGCGCCACTTGGGAGCGCGGTGGCGCTTCCGCCGAGGGTTCAGATCCCATGTGGAGACTGGTTCCCGCTCACTGGCTGAGCGTGGTACGGGCGCAACACCGAGGGTTGCGATCTCATTACCAGTCAGTAAAAAAGACAAAAAGGAAAAAATAAATAAATAAAATAAAATAAAATTTACACACATTAACGTTTACTCCTTATGCTGTGAGGTCCAATGGGTTCTGACCAACGCACAGCATCATGTATCCACCATGACAGTACCATACAGCATTGTTTTACCACACCCCAAATCTCCTGTGCCTCATTGATTCAACCCTTTTTCCCCTAGAGTTCCTGGCAACCACTGATCAATTTCTAATCCATGGACACAAACTATCTCTCCATTTATTTAGTTTTTCTTAATTTCTTTCATCAGTGTTTTGTAGTTTTCTACATACAGATTCTTTATATATTACGTTATATTTATACCTAAGTGCATACTTTTTTGGTAAGATTGTAAATGATATTTTCCCCCAAAATTTAGATCACATTTGTTCAATGCTGGTATACCAAAAAAGCAATTTTCCTTTTGTACATTGGCCTTGTATTATGTGACCTTGTTCTAGCAGCTTATTAGTTGCAGAAATTCTTTGTAGATTCTTTAGAGTTTTCTCTGTAGACAGTCATGCCATCTGTGACTAAAAACAGTTTTATTTCTTCATTTCCAATCTGTACATATTGTTATTTCTTTTTCTCATCTTATAGCACTAGCTAAGATGCTAGTACAGGTTGAACAGGAGTGGTAAGGGAGAACATTCTCACCTTGTTCCTTTTCTTAGGGGAAAAACTTGAAGTCTTTCACCATTGAATTTGATGTTAGTTGCTTTCTATTCCTAGTTTGCTAAGAATTTTTATTATGAATGAATGTTGGATATTGTCAAATGCTTTTTATGCATCAATTGGTATGATCATATAGTTTTTCTTCTTTAGCCTATTCATATAGTGGATTATATTAATTGATTTTTTAGTGCTGAATCAGCCTTGGATACTTGAAATAAATCCCACTTGGCCATGGTGTATAATTTTTGTACACATTGTTGAATTACAGTACACTATTAGATAATTTGGGGGATACAAATGTAAATAAAACCATCTCTTACCTAAAGGAATCATATAATCAATTAGAGGGAAATAAAGACATAGGCACACACTCATGTATAACACAAGCCAGAACATAGCAACTGTTCTGAAAGAGGGGAAAATCCTAGAAGTTTTTAATGAAAGGAAAGATCACATCTGGTTTGGAGGAATTAGAAGGCACTACTATGTAAAATGTGGGTAATGTAGAATCAGAATTTGAGACCTGGAAGGAAAGTCCGGATCATCTCATTCAAACCCTTTCCTTCTCTTATAAATGAGGTAGCACACAGATAACCTCCATAAAGAGCTGGGATTTGATCTCAGATACCTCTCCCTTAAGTCAGTAAGAGCTTTACTCTGCCTTACACAGTCTCCCACCTAAATAGGAAACATAAATCTGTTTTACTTGACTTTTAAGTTGCTTATTTAGAAAATGAGCATGGCTTTTCTTTTGAATTTCCTCATTCCTTCAACAAAAAGAAAACTAGAGGTACTTAGTGGGTATGGAATTGCCTAATTCCGCAATTGAGTAACTCTGTCGTGTTCTTGTGCCTCAGACCCATAAAACCAAACAAAGAAAACATAATCCCCATCTGCTACAATCTGTAGCTCCCCTGCTCCTCCCCGAGGGAGGCAATTTCCGGCTGATGCAGCCATTAGTGTATGTTCTCTGTACGGACTTGCCTTTAACATGTGAGTTAGCTCCTTTTTCTAGACTAGGGCCAATTTTTTTTTCCCACAGAAAATTTACAGATAACTTAAATTGAAGCTCACCTGTGTTTGACTGCAATTTCAATATGAAAAGTTCACTTTGCCCTAAGAACATTTTATATAAGGAATTTGTAATGGCTTATTCTAAGATTGTTCATAATGAAAACAGCATGTATTCTAGTTGTTTGATATTATTGCTGATAATAGGGTTCTTTATATTATAGCCATGTGCAATAGTGAATGGATATTTTTATTCATCTCACATAGAGAATGAACTTTCCTCAAATAATAATTATAATAATGAAGACAATAACAATGATAGTGGTTAATATTTATTCTTAATCTTACAATGTATCTACTACATTATATGGATAATTTTATTTAACCCTCTCCACCACCCCATGAATTAGAATTGTTAATACCATCCCATTTCACAGAGAGGTAACTTTGCCTTAGACAAGATGGGTAACTTGCCCAAGGTTGCACAGTTGGTAACTGGTAGAGCCAAAACTTTTGCTGCGCTCTGTCTGACACTGGTCCCTCAGTTTCCATCATGATGACCTGATGATCTGCCTCTAACTGGCTATCCCTGGTTATCCCTATTGTCCCTGGACAACATTAATCCCCCCCCCCACTCTCTCTCTCACCCAAGTGGCTTCTGTGGCTTCCAATTTTCTCAACATTCAAATCTGCCCCCTCCTCTACAATCATTTCCCCACATGAATCCTTCAGTCCAACCCAAGGAGTCACTTCACTTTTTCTCCCTCTCCATGAAGTCTTCCCTTTGCCAAGCAGCTCCCTTCAGCTGCAATGCCCACCCCCACCTCCTCACCGACTGTCTGGGTCAGCTCAAAAGAAAAATTTCCAAGGATGGAGAGAAGATAGGCAGTGGGTGGCTGAGCCCAAGGTGAAATAAAATAATGTTTTCTTTTATTGATTTACCAATGTTTGTCTTTTAATTTCTGAAGAGCCTCTATTGCATGCAAAAATGTTAATAGGAGTTGAAGGTCTCTTATTCATACAGTTCCAATCTATTCTGCAAATAAAAAGCAGTGAAAATGATTCATCCATGAATAATTCCCCCAAACCTTTGCTTATTGAAATGGATCAGAGATAATTACTAGGTTGGAGAATTTGCATCCACACAATTTTCTAGTCTCACAAACATAATTTTCTTTAGAATGAATAGAAAATATTTGCTCTTTTAAAAGCTGTTGTGAATGCTGGGATGTGTTCTTCCTGTTTCTGCAGAAATATGGCTGTGCCATCTATTGCTGCTACTCCTCATGGCTCAGGATTTCTGTCTCCCTCCTGGTCTCTCCAACAAGGTTAAGCTCAGATATTTGTTTTAAACTCCCACCTGTATTCATCTCAGTATGGAAGTCTGTGTGTTCTGTTGGTCATTACATCCACTAAGAAGTCAGTGTAATCATAGTAGTTTGGGTATTTGTAATTTCTTCCTGCAAGATAATTTCATAATCACGTGCAAGTTGGGAGGATAAGGGTAACCTGTCATGCCTCAGAGGTTTATTCAACTGCTTACTTTTTAGTATTTAGCTGAGAGTCACAGGAAATTTTAATCGGAGTTGCTCTGAGAAGGGGGTGGGGACATGCTTTTTGTCTGTGATCCTTTAGAACCATCTGGAATACACATGAGATTTGTTTTCTGCCATTGTCTTGTCAAAGCATGAGGCTGTTGTTCCAGGTGTGTGAAGTGCCTGTGTGGCTTAGGTTTAATACTTGCTTTTCATTATGCCCAACAGCTTGGTCCTTTATTCTCTGAGGGATGTGTTTTCAATACCACAGGAGATTTCTTTATGCCCAACCAAATGACTCTTTACAAACAGCTCAACTGGTGTAAGGCCTCAGGTGGGCTCAAGGGACCCACAAGAACAAGGTTTATGTATAGGCACAGGGGGTATTCAAATGTGGCATTATATTAAAGGCATTTTGAATTTCTCCATCCTGGTTTTCTAGGAGAACAAACACCTCTCCTCCTGAGACTAAGCAAGAGATTCCAGGGTACCTTGAACTTGTGTTGAAAAAAAGAAAAAGCAAGACACGGAGTAAAGTAAACAAGAATATTGTGGAAAAAGAGAGAAGGAACAAAGAAAATTTTTAAAAAATGTTATTAAGGAATAGATAAGAAAAAAATAATGATGTCTATAGATGAATTTCCAGAAATAAATGAAATTTTTGTGTTGCTTAGAGTTAACACATTGTCTTTAAAATAGCAAAATAAAACAAACAAACAAAAAAAGTCAATAAATAAAATGAATGAATACAGCTACATATGATAATATGGGTAAATTTTAGGAATAAAATTTAAGTGGAAAAGTCCCTGGAGATTACATCCTGCATAATATCTTTAGCCAATCTTTTCTTATTATAAAACATAATACAATAAAAGTGTATAAAGATAACCTTTTTATAAACTGAAAAAAATACCAAAACAAAAGTATATGCTCTTAATAATACATATTAGTGTAATAAAACTATACTAAAAGGAAAGTAAGGCAACAATGAACACAAGTTTCAAGGTGGGAGGCAGGGAAACAGGATGGATGGGATCTCATATGGATATAAGTTATTGTCCTTATATTTTAGTTTTCTGTTGGGTAGTGATTTCACAGTTTTTTTTTTTTTATCATATTATTAAAACCAACAAATGAACAACAAACAAATAAGAGAGAACCTTTTACATACAGATGACAAAAGACTGTTACGAATTTAGGATTACGATTAATGCATTTCTGTGCACCTGATGTCAAATATTAAAAAATCTGGCAAAGAAAAGGGGGAAAACAGTACTTGCCCTGTGAGTAACATCATCGTCCTGGTATGGTTGCTCCTGTATGGTGTGTGTCTTTCCCCCCAGAACTGGACGTTAATTACTCTCCTTGCCTTTAAATACTTACGCACACATATATAAATATATAAAATATATAACTATATAATACATACATACATATATATATACATATATATATATATATATATATATATACACACACACACACACACACACACACACACACACACACACACAAATATATAAAATAAGTGGATCTCTAGAGAACTCTCAATTCCATCATCAGGCATGAGCCTTTTGGTAGCTGTCCTTTCCTTGCTGCAGAAAAATAGTGAGGCAGTAATTTTTTCACACATGTTCCAGGCAAAAGCACCCTCTGCTATCAGGTAGTGGAGTGGCAATCCCACTCTGAACATCACCAAGTCTATACTAGAGCTCAAGGTGTTTGTCTCTACTTTCAGAAAAAAGAGAGCTAAGAAAGCAAACATTAAAATGGATAACTCCCATTTCCAAACAGGACAAAGAGAGGGGGTGGGGACATGCCTGCCTGCCTCCCCACAAACTTTCTAAACTGTGGAACTTTTAATTCTGACTCTTTCCATTGATTACTTTTGTTAATTGTCACAGGTTGGGTTCCAGGGGAAACAAACTGAAAAGGAGATTTCTGTCCAGGTAGGTTATTGGGTGTACTCTTGGGAATAGTGTCTATAAGGATGTGGGGGAAGCAGGATCGGGCAGAGGGAGAGGTTGAGCAGTGCTGCAGTTCTAACAGAGGCCTCGACCCTTCTCAATAGCGTGCTATGAAGCAGGGATAGTTCTTCAGAGGTGTCCCAAATTGAGGCAAGGGGGCTGAGCTTTTGAAGACTCCCTTCCCCAAGGGCTACCCACATCCAAGGCTGCTTTCGGAGAGAATTTTTCTGTCACCATTTTTTTTTCAGACTTGTTTCCTCCCCTCTGAATAGTGCAACATCAGCCAATTTTTGGCCTGCACACACATATTGAGCCAGCCCATCCATGAACTAAGCTTGGCCTTTTTTTTACCTCTGTCCTCTGAGCAATAGGTACCACCCACTATAGGCATGAACTGAGGGAGAGGTGCCTTTGCAATATTGGTGGGTATCATAGGAGTCTGGGTCATCTGTTAGCATAGCTTACTTGTGCCCTCTGGCCTTGCTCATGACTAATACCAAGCGTACCACTTCCATCTTACTGTGATTAATTCTTTTCTGCAGATGCCATGGCCTTACTCTAAAACTCTAGGAGTCTCATGATATGATTCTCCTACTGGAACCTGGTGTAAAATCCACACAGCTTCATTTCTTATCACATATTCCTTTAGTACCATAAGGTCTGCTGGTTTTATGGCTCAAGTGTCAAGGCTGCTTGTACTACAACCTAAACCTGCTGCAGACCCCTTTCCCTTACTGGATCTCATTAAAAGCTGTTAGCCTTCCACATCACTCAGTAAATGAGTTGGAGCAGTATTTGCAAATATGAAATATGCTATCTCCAGAACCTGATATGTGATAATCCTGGCATACCCCAGACCACTGAAATCCTAAAAAAACTTTGCTGATATGCTGAACTTCTAAGTCTTTATGAGGTTTGTCTCAAACCCTCTGGAGCACATGTGTTACCAAAGTCTACAACATACTGGGTACTTTCACTCATCTCATCCAATTATCAGGAGATCATTGATATAGTGGACCAACGTTAGGTTGTGCTGAATGCCCAGTTGGCCCAGGCCTCTTTGGACTATGTTATGACAGAAAGCAGGAGAGTTAATATAGTCTTGGGGGAAACACCATAAAATGTATTCTGTTGTCCATCTCACATGGATGTGAATTACTTCTGGTCCTCCTTGAGAAGGATGGAAAAGAATGCATTTTTCAGACCAATGATGACATATCATGGATCTGAAATCATGTTAATCTGCTTCAGCAAATATTTCACATCTGGCACCACAGTTGCTATTGGAGCTACTACTGGATTGATTTCACAGACATCTTCATGCTTCAGGATCCATCTGTGTTATAGGGGCCACACTGGTGAATTAAACGAAAAATGTGTTGTAGACTACCACCCTTACAATGTTTAGATTCTCAAGGGTGGTAAAAGTTTCTGCCATTTCCCCAAGAACAATATGTATTTAATTAACTAACTAATTAATTAATTAGGTTGATTGGTTTTTATTGACATGTAATTCATATACAATAAAATGCACAGATTTGAAGTGTATAGTTCAAAGAATTTTGACAATTGGATACAACTGTATAACTTACCACAGTCAAGATATAGAACATTTCAACACCCCAAAA
Organism: Galeopterus variegatus; assembly: GCF_000696425.1. Lineage (NCBI taxonomy): Eukaryota > Metazoa > Chordata > Mammalia > Dermoptera > Cynocephalidae > Galeopterus > Galeopterus variegatus. The sequence continues at coordinate 102,849 of NW_007726231.1, read as the reverse complement.
AATTCTCATATGCCCTTTTCAACTTAATTCTTCCTCATCAACCCAGACTTCAGGCAATCATTGATTTACTGTGTGGCTATATATTGTATTTGGCTCTTCCAGAGTTTCATGTAAACGGAGTCATACAGTGTGTATTTTTTGTGTCATCCATATTTGTTGCTGCTATCAGTGGTTTGCCCTGTATATTGCAGAGTAATATTCCAATTCATGAATATATTATAACTTGTTTATTCATTCTTTTGTTGATGGGCATTTGAATTGTCTCCAAGTTTTGGCTACTTTGAGTAAAGCTGCTGTTAACATTTATGCACAAGTTTGGTTTGTGGACATATGTTTTCATTTACCTTGGGTTAATACTTAAGGGTAGAATTGCTGGGTCATGGAGAAGGTGTTGATATACTTATGTTCTTAATATTTTCCTGTCTGTCCTCTTTAATTTTTTTCAGCAGTGATTTGCAGTTCTCATTGCAGCAATCTTTCATATCCTTGGTTAAATTTATTCCTAGATATATTTTTTTTTTGGTGACTATTGTAAATGGGCTTATTTTCTTGATTTCTTTTTCTGCTAGTTCGTAATTGGAGTATAAAAATACTACTGATTTTTGTGTGTTGATTTCATATCTTGCAACTTTAAAGAAATTGTTTATCAGCTCTATGAGTTTTTTGTTGTAGCATCTTTAGGTTTTTCTATATATAGGACTATGTCATCTGCAAATAGGGACAGTTTGACTTCATCTTTTCCAATCTAGATGCCCTTTATTTCTTTCTCTTGCCTGATTGCTCTGGCTAGTACTTCCAAGACTGTGTTAAATAGGAGTAGTGAGAGTTCTTAAAAACAGGAACAAAAAAAAGCTTTCAGCTTTTCTCCATTCAGGATGATATTGACAGTGGGTTTGTCATATGTGGCTTTTATTGTTTTGAGATACTTTTCTTCTATTCCTAATCTGCTGAGAGTCTTTATCATTAAAGGATGTTAAATTTTGTCAAATGCTTTTTTTCCTGCATCTATTGAGATAATCGTATGGTTTTTGTCCTTGATTTTGTTGATGTGCTGTATCCCATTTATTGACATGCTTATGTTGAACCATCCTTGCATCCCTGGGATGAATCCAACTTGATCGTGGTGTAAAATTTTTTTGATGTGTTGCTGTATCCTGTTTGCTAATATTTTGTTGAGGATTTTCATGTCTATGTTCAACAGAGATATTGGCCTGTAGTTTTCTTACCTTGTTTTATCTTTGTCTGGTTTTGGTATCAATGTGAAGCTGGCCTCATAGAATGAGTTTGGAAGAACGTGGCCTCTGTTTCAATTATTTGGAATAGTTTGTAGAGAATTGGTATTAATTTCTCTTTAAAGGTTTGGTAGAATTCAGCAATAAAGCCATCTGGTCCTGGGCTTTTTATTTGTTGGGAGACTGCTGAATACTGCTTCAATCTCATTGCTTGTTATTGGTCTATTCAGGTTTTCTAAGTCTTCTTAGTTCAGTCTTGGTAGTTTGTATGTGTCCAGAAATTTATGTATTTCTTCCAGTTTCTTTCTTTTTTTTTTTTTGTCTTTTTTTCGTGTCTGGCAACGGATTGCAACCCTCAGTGTCGTGCCCGTACCAGACCCGGACCGGGACCAGCAATGGGATCGCAACCCTCGGTGTTGCGCCCACACCTCACTCAGCCAGTGAGCGGGAACCGGTCTGTATGTGGGATCCGAACCCTCGGCGGGAGCACCGCCACACTCCCAAGCAGTGCACTGTAGCAGTGCGCCACCAGGCCGGCCCCTTCCAGTTTCTTTTTTAACTTGTAATAATATAGTTGTTTATAATAGTCTCTGTACCTTCCATTTCTTGCAATGTCTTTTCAGGTCTAACCACTCAAATTGATTTGGGAAGCATTTTCTCCTCTTTTTATTTTCTGAAAAAGTTTGTGTGAGATTAGAATTTTGTCTGGGTTCTCCAGAGAATAGGACCAATAGGATATAGATCCTATTTATATATAGATATAGATATACAAGGGGAGATTTATTATGAGAAATGGCTCTTGTGATTATGGAGGCTGAGAATCCCCATCATATGTCATCTGCAATCTGGAGAACCTGGCAAGACAGTGGTGTAATTCAGTCTGAGTCCAAAGGCCTGAAAACCAGGAGCTCTGATGTCTAAGAGCAAGAGAAAACGAATGTCTCAGCTCAGAAAGAGAGAGAGAATTTGCCCTTCTTCTTCCCTTTTGTTTTATTGGGGCCCTCTTGAATAGTTGATGCCCATCCACATTGTTGAGGGTGGATCATCTTTACTCAGTCTACTGATTCAAGTGCTAATCTCTTCAAGAAACACCCTCATAGACACAAGTAAATATGTTTTATCAGCTATCTGAGCATCGCTTAACCCAGCCAAGTTGACACATAAAATTAACCATAACAGGTGATTTCCTCCATAAATGTTTAATAGAATGCATTGGTGAAGCCATCTGGGAATGCAGGTATCTTTGTTGCAAGTTTGGTAACTAATATTCATACACTTTTTAAAATAGATAAGACATTTAACCTTTTAATTTTTCTTGTTTTGATAAGTTGTATTTTTCAAGACATTTGTTCATTTCTTTTATGTTGTCAAATTTATTGATACAAAGTTATTCATAACATCTACTTATTATCTTTTTAAACATGTCCTCTTTCTCCATGGTATTGATAATTTGTGTCTTTTGTTGTTTGATTATTCTTGCTAGGAGATAATCAATTTAATTAAACTTTTCAACTTTCCTTTTTTGTTGGCTGGTGCTGGGATCCGAATCCTTGAGCTTGGTGTTACCAACACTGTACTCTAACCAATTTAGCTCATCAGCCAGTCAATAAACTTTTCAACTTTTAAAAAAATTTGTTGATTTTTCTCCATTGCTTGTCTAATCACTATTATATTGATTCTCTTTTTTTTTGTCATTTTCAATTACTTTGGGTTTAATTTGCTCTGCTTAAAAAATAACTTCTTAAAGTAGAAGCACAGATAATTGATTTTATACTTTTTCTCCTAAATAGCCATTGTAGATCAAAAATGCATTTAATGTCCCAATAAACCCACTGTAAAGTTGTAAAATCATAAGTAGAACCATTATAAGTTGGGGACAGTCTAACAGATGTATATGAGAGGTGATAAGTTCTAGGAGGAAAAAATAAAGCAAGGATGCGGGAGAGGCTTTCTAGATTGGAGATGGTGGTGGTTGTAATTTTAATAGTTAGGAGAGGCCTCACTAAAGAGATGACATGAAAGATTCTCCATAAGAGGTTGTCAGAGAGTCTGAATGCCCTGTGAAGGGAATTCTCCTGAGCATTTCCCCTAAGATCTAAGTTAGCAGCAAGTTGGGACCAAAACCCAGGCTTTCGGATCCTCTGTCCCATGCTTTTTTCATTATGTGATCCTGTTATAAGGACTCATAAGGGATTCACTGAAGCACTATATCAAGCAAGTGATGTAGTTGTGAACTGTTGGCAAACAGAAGGGGCAAACAAATTAGCCTAACAAGTCTTTATTGATTACCTACTGTTCAGAGAAGATCACCACTCCCTGAGGGATCTCAGAGGAATACACACTGGATTTCCTGTCTCCAAGAAGCTGACAACATGGGGTGGGAGTGGGAGTAAAGCATAAATAATTAAAGCAGATGTTTTGAAGATACAATCTGAACAGTGCGGACACGAAAATATACCCAGATGCTCTTAGGACACAGCCTTTTGCCAAAATCCAAATGACATTTTTCACAGGCTTGCTGAGTAAAAGAGAATTCTGCTCACTCACTTTCTTTTCAGCCTTGCCCGCACACATAGATTATCATACTGTCAACAGCTTAATCTAATAAGAAAGATGGCAATATATTGTCTTTTGTTAGCTGGCTGAAACCCAAGGACTGTGGCTGTTGAATACAGAACGGCAGACAGATGGAAGTTTCATGCTGTCCTGTAATTGCAAAGTAGCCTTACATTGGAGAGTCCTTTACAGAACACCATCTATTACCTGTGGATAAGTTGGGATGGTACATATAAAAATAATTTGAAATAGACCTACTGGTGAAATTTGTTACTAATTAGATCTAGCATGGGGATAACATATTAGACACAGTGATTTACCTAGTTGGTAAAGCTGTCATTATATTCGAGAGAGGCAAGGCTGTCAGTATATTTGGGAGAGCAAGTATTTGTTTTAGATGTCAGTTTTTACACTGCCTGTAAAATAGAGGCTAGAAGCCAGGCATTATATTGCCTCCCTGTGCTGTGTACCATGGTACCAGAAGTAACGGACAGACAATTTGAAAGGTATAAAAAGGAGTTCCAGCTAAAAAAAGAAAAATTCAAAGAGTGTAAGATATATCTATCTTGCCAAAAACCAGGCTATTTGTTTGATCGAACGAGTTCATTAAGGAAAATATTCAGCCAAACCAGTTATTTCTCCTTGTATTGTCATAAAAGTTTATAATTAAGATGGCTGGTATTTGTCTTTGTTGCTTTAAAAGGACTCAGTCTCAGTTTTTAAAATGTATTTTTAGGGGGAGAGCATGATGCTAATAACACCAAGGTGAAGGGGTTCAGATCCCCTTACTGGCCACCTGCCAAAAAAAAAAAAAAAAAAAAAAAGGATTTTTATTTCTTTAACTTCACTTTCTTCTCTCAGTTTTAAAGAAAATATACATTTACAGCATTTCAAGTTTTTATTGCATATCTAAACATCTCTCTCATCCTGTTTCCTGTTTAGTAGGAATTATCAAAAGAAAAAGAGTGATGGCTATGCTCTAGGTTACATAAAGCATTTGCTGGAAGGTGGCAAGGACCTAATACTTGGGATTTTAATCTTAATTCCATCCCTAATTTTGTTTTTATTTTTCAATTAACATAAAATGAACCCACGGGTCTTCCTACAGAAATATGTATATATTTGATTTATATATATAATTTTATATATGTATATGATTTTACATATACATAAAGGGTTCATAAAGTGAATCATAATAGCAAAGTAATTATTCCATGAAGCTAATTAATTTGAAGACTTGTGAAACATTTATGAGGTTGTAAAAGAAGGTTGCTGGTACACTAAGCCACAGGAGAATTGTTACCACCAGCACAAGTGAAAAGTTGACATTGGCAAAGGGAGAGAGCCTGCACATGTTTTTCATCACTAATTCTCTCTCAGAAAATGTTATTTTACCAGCATCATGACATGGTTTAGTTAAGAAATAGATCATTGGAAATTGTCTTTACTTTTATCATTTATAACACACAATGGGGGAAATTGCTCAGATGGAGGAATGATGGAAATAGTCTTACTATATTGTGAGTCTCCCTCCCATACTCACACCCACTCACAGCAACACCTTGGTTAAGATTGTGAGTAGGTATATTGTTGGTGGGAAATAGATGAGAGTTAGAAGCTGGCAGAAGTTATGGAAAAGATTAGCAGCCTGGGATAGAAAAGAAAGAATGTGTAAACTCAGTAATAATTGCCAATGTTTATTGAGCACTTATTACATGCAAGACAGTGTGCTAAATGTTTTATATATATTAACACATTTTATCTTTATAACAACAATATACCATAGACACAGTACACAGATAATCTCCATTTTTCATACATCAAAATATGTACAGAGAGGTTAAGCACCTTGCCCACAGTCACATACATAGCAAGTAAGTGGCAGAGTCAGGATTAGAAGCCATGAAATCTGGTTCCACAGTCCAAGCTCTTAAACACTACTATACTGCTATAAAGCAGCAAGGTACAGAGGTGGGTGAAAAGGTTGAGGCAGTGGATCTATCCTAGGAGGAAGGCAATGGGAAATGGGTCAGAAAGGAGCCCAGCAAAGGTGTGATACGTGTCTATTTCTCAGGGGTGTCAAATACAAGATTCTTACTTGGGAGACAAATTGCACCAGAGAGTGCCCCAGATCACTTCTGAGTCCAAGATCCTGTGCCCCTATAATGCGCCTGAAAGATAGAAGAACTCAATATAAAGAGAACAAGGGCTGGTGAAGTGGGTGGGAAGCATGTTTTGGAGGTGTCAGGCAGAGATTTTGGTCAGGAACGTGCACATCACAGAGTTTAGATTCATGGGAGGCATATTCTCTACCTGAGAATGCATTTTCTCTACCCCTGGCAATGGGTTAAGAGCTGCTGCTGAAACTGCCAACTTCCAAGAGAGCTCAGTGCTCTGTGTTCCTGTTCCTTTGCATAAGTCCAATGGATATCATCTTTCTCTTTGATTTCAACAGTGATTGGTGTCTCTGAAATCTCTACCTGCTGGTTTTGGCTCTACCTCTCAGGATCATTCAAAACAAGTCAAATCCATTTTCTCCTTTTTGTTCTGTTTCTTCTGGGTGAATTCTTCTGTTTCTTTAGTTTTCTTCCCCATGTGAAATGACGTAATGTCTTTTATCATCCTGGTAATTTTCTCTCGAGTAGTCTTTACTTTAGCAGGAGTTCTTGGGAATGTGGTACCAGAATTGAACTTGACACATTAGATGTGGTTTGACCAGGATGAATTACAGTGACACAATCACCTCTCTCCATTTGAACTTTATGAATAGAGACTGAGATCTCATTAGCTCCTGGACTTCCTCTTTACACAATGGATTCATAGTGAGTTTGTGGTCAATGAAAACCCACCAGTCATTTTTAATTCATGTATTTCCCATTCTATACTTAAACTTATTTTTAACTAAGGACATGGGCATGACATCACATTTTTGTGTGATATATTTCATCATTTAGGATTTAGCCCATTGTTTGGTCTGTTTTGGATATTGATTGTATCACGTACAAATAATCATCCCTCCAAGTTCTGTTTTATTCAATGTCTGCTCTACTTGACATCAATGTCCTCATCTAAATTATTAAAGCCAATGGTGAGAAGGCAGGTCAGAGCTTTGTGGTATGACCCCAGGGGACTTTCATCACAAGCAGTTTTCCCTCTCTCATCTGAAAGATGAAGCTCTCTACAAGTCAGGATAAACAGTTGTCCTGAATTTTAGCTAAAAAGAATCCTGGCAGGTGTCTGGAAAAGCCCACCTGTGGCTTCTCCACCTCATCTTTGCTCCTGTGGAAGGTCCGACTCTGGGTTTGTGGGTTCTGGGTGAGGTCTGATTAGCAGTTTGTCCCTGTGGAACTCTAGATTAATAATACCAACCTGCCAGACTGGTGGAACCTTGGGCCTTCACTTTTCTTGCCTCTGTGAGATCTCTAAAGGGGGCTTGGAGGGCAGCCCCACAGGTTAATCTTTTAGGCACATTCCCCCTTTGCTGTCCCAGGGCCCCCCAGAACTTTAAAGCTTCTCAGGATGCTTGGTTACTGGAAAGCTATTCTTAGCCTCATGTGCCCTTGGGCATTGACACTCTTGATGTAATCACCAGGAATTTCTCTGCCATCTTTGCCTGTGGTTGTCTGCTTCTCACGTTCCTCTTGGGGGTCCATTAGGTAGGTCCATTAGGTCCTCAGCAATAGTGACAGAGTACTTGACTACTTGACATTTTGCCATCCAGGTTTTTCTTTCCCTGGCAGCATGGCTGAGGGGTTGGGGGAAAAAGTAACTTTGTTGGGCCTTAGTAGTTCCCAGCGCAGCCCCACACTGCCCCCTCCAGACATCCTTCCAGAGTTTGCACTCCCTGTGGAATTTTTTTCCCTTTCTCAGTTTTCCACATTCATTAATGCAATCTGCATTAAATTAATGCATTAAACTTGCCTGAAATATATCACACTTGTCTGTTGTTGTCTGAATTCCAGGGTTCAATGAGGGTCAAGCTCTTTCCCACAAGAATCATTTACTCCAAGAAAATCAAGAGACATATAAAGACTTCTTTTCAGAATCCCAACCATTCTGAAACAGTTATGGAGGTTTTATCTTTTCATAATCTATAGAGAACCTTTAGATGGGCACTGTCCAATAGAAATATAATATGAGCCACAAATGGAAGCCATGATCATTTTAAATTTAGTAGTATGCCAGACATTTTAAAAAGTAAAAATAAACAGGTGACATTAATTTTAATAATATTTTTATCTATCCCAAATACACACAATGTTATTATTTCAACATGTAATCAATGTAAAATTATTGAGATGCTTTACATACTTTTTCTCACATTAAGTCTACAAAATTCAGTCAAGGGTTTAGATCCCCTTACCGGTCATCTTTAAAAAAAAAAAAAGTCTACAAAATTCAGTGTGTATTTTACACTTACCACATATCTCAATTCAGACCAGTCACATTTCAGGTGCTCAGTAGCTCCAGGTGGCTAATAGCTACCATACTGGATGGCACAGCTCTATATTGGAAAATCAGATATATTATTATATCTATACCCTACTTATCCAACTTTCAACTTTGATCGGTGAGGAATTCTGTAGACTTCTCCCAAAGCTATTGCTACGGGTTGAATGTTTCCCCAAAAGTTCATGTATTGGAAACTTGACCCCCAGAGTAGTCGTGTTAAGAGGGTGGAAAATCTGATTATGGTATTTAAAAGGCAGGGTTTCTAGGAGGTGACTGGATCATGCGGGCCCTTCCCTTATGAATGGATTAATTTATTAACGGATTAATGGTTTAATGGGCTATCAGAGAGTGGTTCTGACAGCTTTATAAGGAGAGCAAGTGAGCAGGTTATCTCTCTTGCTTATGCCATGATTGCCATGTGATACTCTGGTCACCATGGGACCCTGTAGAGAGTTCCCAATCAGAAGATGTGCCCTTTGCACCTTGGACTTCTCAGCCTCCAAACTGTAAGAAATAAATTTTATTTATTTACTAATTATCCAGTTTCAGGTATTCTGTTATAAGCAACAGAAAACAGAGTAATACAACTATGTGCATTTTTTATCCTTTATCCTAATCCCTATCTTATCTCCTAGGATTCCACCTTTAGGCTCAGAGTTTTCATACAATCGTGTCTTTTTTTATTTCCATCACATGTTGCCTTTTTCTATGTGTAAATAAAAAAAGAGGGGTGGGGGGAGACTATTGCTGTCTGTAAGCAATAAGTTCATCCCAACAAGTATTAGTGTGCTAAGGCTGCTGTAACATATACCACAAACTGAGTGGCTTAAACAATAGAAATTTATTGTCTCAATGTTCTGGAGGCTAGATGTCTGAGAGGAAGGCGTTGGCATGGTTGTTTCTTTCTAAGGCCTATGAGGAAGAATCTGTTCCATGCCTCTTCTTTGGCGTCTGATGGTTTGTTGGCAATCTTTTGTGTTCCTTGGCTTGTAGAAGCATCACCCAATCTCTGCCTTCATCTTCACATGGGGTTTCCCTAGTGTGCATCTGTTTCCTAATTTCCTCTTTTTAAAAGGACGTTAGTCATATGGAATTAAGCGTCCACCTTACTCCAGTGTAAGTTCGTCTTAACTAACTACATCTGAAATGATCCTATTTCCAAATAAGGTCTCACTCTGAGGTACTGGGGGTTAGGGCTATAACATATGAACCTTGGGGGGATACATTTCAACACATAACATGACCCCTTTTAGCTTCTGGGAATAGTTCTGGAAGAGGGTCTGTAGCTATCAAGCCTCTCTGGGATTGCTTCAGCTGAAGAAAATTGCCTTGCCTAATATCTGGGCTCCTTCCAGGACAGCCTGCCTCAACGACTAACCAATCAGGGGCTATAATTTCTCAGTCCCTTTGTCTCAACATGGAAAACTCAGAAGGGCCATCCCAGCTCCACAGCTCCCTGTGGGGTCAGATGAGACGTTCGTTTGGATTGCACCACAGCCCCACTTCTTCCTTTGCCTGATCTTGTTTCTATCCCCTCCTTTCACTGGTGTCTATCCTGAGAGCACTCCCTAGTAAACCTTCTGCAAGCTAATTGCCATCTCACCTTTCAATCTGTAACACAAGGTAGCATACGTGTCACAAACTTCTAAAATTCCAAAGTATCTTGCTCATGAGTCATTATCTGAACATAGCTACAAAGCTAGCCTGGGCCACAGATAATTTTTTCAATCACTTTTTCTAGAATTTTCCACTGCAAATTGCTGACTATGTTAGCCTTTTATCCTGCTTTCTGAGTCATTCCTAATCCACTTCATAGTATTTAGTTTTATCATAAACGTGTGTCAATAGTTGGTTAAAAATGCTGCATGGGAAGAAGAAAGGTAGACTTCTGGAGAGCACAGTGAGAAGGAATGAAAATACCAGTTTGTTAAAAATTGACCAGCCGCATCACTTACAAAAATGCCACTGGTGAAATTAAATCATTTTTTTCCTTAAATTTTTGTACAAATTACATTTTAGGCTGATTTCTAACTCAGATGAAAAACTAAGATTTACACATCAGAAAACATGGGAGGATGCATGATTACAAAGAGACTTTTGAAGGGTCAGACTCAGGTTTAGAAGCCAGTGCTGCCGTTTTCCAGCAGTGAGACCTTGGGCAGTTTACTTAACTTCTCTTACCTTTCATTTCCATATCAGAGAACTGTAGGACTATTGTGCTAATTGAAGAAAGTGTATATAAGGCAACTAGCAGAGTCTTGGTTCATGCTAAACCTTCAATAAACTGTGTTTATGTAATTATAATAATGTAATAAACAATAACAACTTTATCAGGAAATAGAATGGAAAGTTATTTCAAGTGGATCCTGTGCATATTTAATATGTATTCTAAAGTATGAATGTAACAATGTATAGATTATTCTAGGAGCATAAGATGTTGTAACTCATACCTTTAGGATCCTTCTGCTGAAATAGTATCTGTGCCAGCAGTGCCAGGATATTGCTGAAGAATGGAAGTTTTTTGTTTTTCTGTTTTCGTAGTATTTCAAATAGCATCTTCACATCCAATTTCCTGAATATTCATTTCAAAAGTTTGCAGTGAAAGAAGTAAACTATCACTTGCAAAGAATGTATTATACAAAGCATATTTCTAAGAGACATGAATTTATTAAAGATTCTGTTAGCACTCAGTTTGCTTGCAAAAAACATTATTTCATTTAAAGTAGCTGTTTCAAGAATGGAAACTTCTCCATTAAGTGCTAAAGATTAAATATGGTACCAGATTATTGAAAAGGGTTTTAAAAAGAACACCTAAAAGCACCAATGACACAGCTTGTTCTGTGTGTTCAGAATTAGAATAAAGCTTTTGACAATATTCTCAGTGTGCTGACATGATTATTAGAGGTCCTTAACCTTATCATGGAACAGTCGAACAATACTTGTTTGATCATCCCAGAATCATGTAGGAAAGATTGTTGGGTTTCAAGGTTCTCAGGTGCTTTTTTCTTTTTTTAAACTAAAAGTGTTGTTGGCAAAGACAAAGAGGAGAGTGACAAAAGCTGATGGTACCCGCAGAGCTCATGTTATTGTTAATAGTGATAAGAGTCTCTAGCCATGGGTAATTTTTTCATACACTTATTTTCAAGCAAAGTACTTGCATAATGTTGCTTTTCTTCCCCTTGGAATTCACGTAGCCTTTGAGAGGTTGTAAAATAACTTGTTATACAAGCAATGGATATTTCAATAGTGTTTCACATCACCTTAAGTGAGGTACACGGGTTTTGTCAAAAGTATTGTTATTGCTATCCCCAATGTGTTTTCACATCCCTGCATGAGACTGAGTCTCACAGCCATTGCATCTCTGAAACAGGAACATCTCAACCCATCTCCCCATTTTACCTTATTTTTTTATTCATTTAAAAATATTTAGAAATGTATAAAGAAAATAAAATGGTATAGTTGTACTATCCAGTTGAAATTTCTAATTAAAAATAAAGTGCTACATTTACATGGTTAGAAAGTTACAACAGAGCTCTAGATGTGCTAGTATTGGTAATGTTTATGATTTTAAGCTGAGTGAATCACAGGGATTCATTTTATTTTTATGCTTTGAAATGTACATGTACGTTACATATATTCTTTAGTATGCATCCAATATTTTATGAATAACAATATTTAACTCCACCCACCACCAAGTAAATAAATAACCACAACAAAAGAAAGATGGGAATAAAATGAAAAGGCTTCTTCTTATCCCACTCACTCTCCTTAAAGGTATTTACTATTTTGATAATGTCTTTTCTGAGAAATGTTCTAAGCAAATAAATGATAAAGGTACATATTTTAAGTAGTCTTTTTTGTTTTTTAAACTGTAAAGACAGCATAGGGCTGCGAGGCAATCAGACTAGAGCTAAAAAACCTGAATTGAAATTCTGTCTCTTATAAAGACAAGCTTTGTGATCGGGTAAGTTCTTAAACCTCTCTGTGCTTTGGTTCTTCATCTGTAAAATGGGGCAAATAAGACTCAGGGAGTTGTTTTCAGGATTGAATGTGTTATTTATGTAAAGCACACTCCTGGCATATAGCAATCAGAAAATATGAGCTGTAATTATTATTTATGCAAAAGAGATTATATTTCAACTTCTGCTTTATTTCAGATTTGTGTAACTGTCTTTTTCTCATTTTTTAAACTTTTCTGAATGATGCAGTTTTAGATGTCTCTTATACACAATATATAATTTAAAAAATTTACCCACTGTGAGAGTTTTTCTTTTAGCAGATGAATTTATGCCATTTATATTTATTGATGAAACAAATATATTGGATTTTATTTCTTGTGGTTTTATTTTTATGTTAAGATGTTAATGCATTTTTTATAGTCTTTCTTTTGCTACATAAATTTTTTTCGATGTGTGCTTTTTTTTCTTTTTATAGTTTGGACAGTTTTGCCTGTTTTAAGAACTTCTGTTATTTAACTTTATATATTAACTTAATCTTTTATGTTTTAATTTAGCAACTTTAAACAGTACTATTCCTTGCAGAAGGAAATAAGAACATTAGCAATTCATACTTTCTCTTAGCTCTTTCCTCACCTTTTACTTTCTGAATGTTAGTTGCATTCTTATTTTCAATCTTTTTTGGTAATTCCTTTTATATTTTTATATAGTTAAATCTTGATTTATCAAAATACATATATTTACTAAGAAAAATGCTGAAATTATAATTTTTATATTTATTTTTACTTCCTTTTTACAATTTTGCTTGTTATATTATTACTTTTATAGTGCCAAAGATTAAAGACTTCATTTTTTCTGTGATAATATTTCCCATGGTTGTTTGCCTCAGTTATATGCATCTGAGTAGATTCAGCGCTTATAAAAAAAATTTGACCCCACAAGTTACTTAGGATTATGGTATTAAATTTGCCTTGTGGTTTTAAACTTTTTCTTTTTGCTATTAATTTCTAATATAATTGCATTGTGGTCAGTAAATATGATTTGAATGATACCAGTTCTTTAAGTTTCTTGAGCCTTGCTCTATGCCTTGGGGTCAGTTTTTTACTTGTTTCCTATGTATTTGAGAAGAGTTTGTATTCTCTATTTTTTAGGTGGAGGGTTCTATAATCATATATGTTTAGCCTATTTTGTTCAAATCTTTTCTATCTGCTGCCCTCTCAATAATAGAGAGAGCTGTTTTGAAATATCCTCCCTGATGGTGACTTGTCCATTTTTTACTATAGATTTAATCATTGTTTTCTAGTTTATGTTGAAACTATTTTCCTAGGTGTATAAAAAGTTCAATTTTAAACCACCCTGATTAATTAAATTTTTTTATCTTTATATAGTGATCATTTTTTAAAAATCACAAATAAAGTTTTTTTATCTTCAAGTTTGTATTGTCTGGTATTAAAATGCTATTTCAGCTGTCTTTTGCTTACTTTTTCCTGCTATAGTACTAAAATCTTTTACCAGGTTCTACCACTTAATTTCATGCTTTATATTTGTGTCATTTATGTTTTTCTTTCTTTTTGCTTCTTTTGTGTTTGTTTTTTCAAATTGCATATTTTTTTCTCTTCTAGTTTGGAAGTTATATACCTTATTTCTACTTTATTGGTGGTTATCCATAAAATTTTGTCATTTATATTTAGCAAATCTCAAAATTAATCAATTCCTAAACTCTATTCCAAACAAGGATCTTAGCACAACTTAATTCTAATTAATATTTCTTTTTTTTTTTTTTTGTCTTTTGTCTTTTTTCCGTGTCCGGCAACGGATCGCAACCCTCAGTGTTGCCCCCGTACTGGACCGGGAACCGGCAACGGGATCGCAAACCTCGGTGTTGCTCCCGCGCCTCGCTCAGCCAGTGAGCGGGAACCGGTCTGTATGTGGGATCCGAACCCTCGGGCGGGAGCGCCGCCGCACTTCCCAAGCGGCGCACTATCCAGTGCGCCACCGGGCCGGCCCCTAATTAATATTTCTTTAGATTTATCTACAATTACAATTTTTTACAGTCCTCATTCTCTCTTGCATTCAAACCTTTTTTCTGCACTTTTATTTATAAGGTACATCTTTAGGAATGTTTTTTTTTAGTGGAGATCTACCACTATGTGCTCAGTTTTTTTTTATCTTTCCACAAAGATGATACGAGGCCTAGGCATATTTTTAAGAAAATGTTTGTTTTTACAAGATAGCTTTGATGGCTCTACAAATCTAACTTTATTATTTTTTTTCAGTGACCTCAGGATAAATTATTCTGCTGTTCTCTTGTGTTCATTGTTGCTGTTGGTTTATCCTTCATTTCTTCTTCCATAGCTGTTTTACAAATGTAAAGTTTTAAATTGAAAATATTCCCTTCAATCTTCTTGTTCTCCAATTTCATTACAGTATTTCTAGGTATATATTTTTAGTTTTATTGTTTTGTTTTTTTTAAGATCTACATTTTGCCTTTATTTCTCAAGGTGCTTATTTATAAATCTCCATTCTTTTTTTTCTGGAGTTCACAGGTTGACATATGTTACCTGAGAGCTGATATGCCCCATATGATACATGCTCTAAGAGCTGAACAATACACCATGAATTAATAAAATTAAATCACAAAGATATATTGTCATTTCTATATGAGACTGGATATCTTTTATTGGTTCTGAAAAATTGTTACTCATGACCTCTTCAGATTTTGCCTTTTCTTCATTCTCTCTGTTGTCTCTTTCTTAGATTCCAATTAGACCATCTTACTTGAACTTTATCTCCTAAATTTCCTTTTATATTCTCCATATTCCTTTCTCTTTGTGTTCCATTCCAATAATTTTTTCAGCCCTCTTTTTTGGTTCTTTAATTCTCTGCCAAATGTGTTTCATATGCTGTTAACCAAAACACTGAGGAATTATTTTATTATTGATAAATGCCAGTTAACTGTTAATGTTCTAGTTCTCAGGTTCAGTGAAAAATTTCCAAGTGTGCATTATATTTTTAAGATAAAATAAAATAACAACAAAAAAGGCCATTCTTGGACAAATGAATGTACCGTATCAATGATTCAAGGGTTATGATTAAGTCAATTCTGTGCACCTAATTTCCAATAAAAAAAAAAGTTTTCAAATATTCTCAGATGTTTTAAACATTTTTTGCATTCAAAAATCTTTTTTATTTTTAAGTATTTCCCACCTAGTAATTTTATATTAGGTATCTTAATTTCAACATAAGAAGTCTTTAATTGTCTGAATCTGTTGTTTGTTTTTAATGCTATTAATTACTCATGTGGCTTGTAGCTAAAAAGGAAAACATTGATAAGTTGAACCACATTAAAAAACCTTTCATTTATCAAAAAAGTCCTTAAGAAAGTAAAACTCAAGATTTAGAGGGAGAGAAGATAGTCACAGCCTTATATCTAATAAAGACATATCCAGAGTAGAGTTATGTCCTGCATAAGGACGTTTTAGTCAAGGGAGGACTGCACTACCTTACATAACTCTACTCTGGATATGTCTTTATTAGATATAAGGCTGTGAATATATTATTTCTCTCTAAATCTTGACTTTTACTTTCTTGAGGACTTTTTTGATCTAGGCTGGATGTGCAGTAGGCTATACCATCTAGGTTTGTGTCAGTGCACTCTGTGGTGTTCATGCAATGACGAATCGCCCAGCAACACATTTCTCAGAACATATCCCTGTCATTAGGTGAAGCATGACTGTATGTAAAAAAATCTACAAGTCATTACAAAAATAAGAATCTATCAACATTAGAATGAAAAAATAAATTGTGATATATTCATACAACAGAGCAATGAAAATGAAGTACTGTGAGACACAACAAAATGGATTAATCTCAAGATCAAATGCTGAGGGGAAAGAAGCCTGACACAAGAATGCATGCTGTATATTCCACTTACAAAAAGTTACGGAATGCAAAACTAATCTATGGGGTTAGACGTCAGAATATTGATTACCTTTGAGAGGGTTGTAGTGACTGGGAGAAAGAACAAGAGAGTCAGCTTCTATAACGTTGGTAATGTTCTGTTTCTTGACTGCATTACACGGGTGTGTTTATATCTTAAAAATTCATTGAGCTAATTAACTAAGTGTAAGTATTGAGTTAAACTGATGACTTGTGTACCTTGCTGTATATATTTATACTTCAATAAGAAGCTTACTTGAAAAAACAACCCGTATGTTCTTGATTTTAGAGTTAAAAACTGTTTTCGATTTTTTATGTGGCTCTAATTGGCTTCTGTGGGTAATATTCCATCTAACGTTTACTGTTTGCTAGGTAGTATACTAAACATGTTGCATTTACTATCTTATTAAATCTTCACAACAATTCTATATGTTAGAAATTATGTCCATTTTATATAGGAAGAATTAAACTCAGAGAAACAAAATTATTTGCCCAACGTCACACAACTAGTAGTATAACTATGCTATCCTGTCATGACAATACTTAAAGATACAGATTAATTTTTAGAACAGAAGCAGTTTGCAGACTAGAGTCACGCCTTGGGCCTATTTCAGAAGAATGAAAGGGAAGAAAATGCTGATGACAAATCACAATTGAGTAGGCATTGAAACAAATAAACCATTTAACCTGGGTATCTTTCCTTACTAGCTATAATATAAATTACCTTTCACAAGCACGTGAGTGCTGTTTTTGTTTGTTTTTCTCCCTGATTTTTTGAGCTTCTGTGAATGAGGGAAACCTCATAAACAACTACCGATAATATTAAATATTGTACTTGAACAAGTTCACTTGAATTGCTTTCTAAATAAAATGCTTGGAAAATGAATGTTAATCTGTCTATATCTGTTGTTGACCAAAGAATTTCATCCAATATCTGGGCTTTTGAGGCTGTGATAAATACTTGCTACTATTTGTCTGTTCATGCGTTATACAGGGAGGCAAACTGCCTAACACTCCAAAGGGTTTCTCTTTACACTATGAAACATATTTTCTGACATTACATTAAATAGCTTGAAAATACTGTAACCATTGATGCATGGTTGTTGTTAAAGTATCTTAGAATCAATGAAAGAAATTAATAAATAGAAAAGTAGTCTTAAGAGAGATCTTCTCATGGTTTTCTAGTTAAGAAAAAATAAATTAGCACTCTCAGCAGGAGAAAAGCAATGGATTGTGTGGGATTCTTTTGAATAAGGAGAACTCCACTCCCAATGTTAATTTAATTTACATGCAGTTCTGGAGAAGTCATTTATCACCTTACTATGCATATACTTTGGATAATATTTATGCTTATATATAAGCTTTTAATAAAATATACTGCTATCTCTGGAATAACTGATTCAGAATCAGTTAATATGGGAAACAACTGAAGGAAATTTTTGAAAAGAATTTCGTATAACCCTTTCACATATCTAATTTTAGGGACTATTTTATTAGTGTTATGATCAAAGATGGAGAACAAGGAATCTTTGGTTGTATTTATTCTTTCCTTTTGTTAATTATGATGCCGCAAGCTTCTCTTTGATTCAGAAAATGCATGCTGTTATCCATATGTTGACTCCATTTTCAGTAGTCATGAATCTGGGAGCTCAGATAAAAAGAAGACTAAAGCTGATTTGCCTTGCAGAATCTGAATGATGTTACTTTATGCCAGCACAAACTAGGGTTTAAATATTCGTAGTTTAGCTCCAGAATAAATGTGCTGAGCCAAAAGTTATCTCAGAAGGTGAAAACCACCCTGCCTCCTTACCCTTGACTGTTTCGTCTCTAACTGGGACTTGCTGTTGTTGGGAGGCCTCTCCCGTCTTGCCCTGTTCATGCCCTTGTGAGCTCTCAGCTCCACGTTGCTCTCTGCCTAAAGGACACAGGCGTCTAGTCTTTACTAGACACTGTATTGCTTTGGTCTCCTCTCCCATGTCAATTGTGTTCCCCTCTCCCACCATGATATCCAGAATCAGACTATCAAAATTACTTCGATATTTTGTAAAGAAAAAGGTAAAGACTAAAGGAACTGCAGAAGTTCACTACATGAGAAAATACCAGAAGACAAAGAAAGGGCTGTGGCTTTGATGCCAGCAGCACAGTGTGACAGTCAAGAGAGACCCAGACCACCTGGGTTTTGGTCTCCAGACCTCCACTCACTAGCAGCGAGACTTTTTTCAGTCCTCAGAATTACATCTGTAAAGTAAGAATGACACTTAATTCCTGTAAATGATGTAAGCGTAAAAGCAATCTTATAGGTACAATACTTACTAATTACAGTGCCTGTCACATTTAAGTGCCCAATAAATATATTAGTTATGTTTTTTGTTTGTTTTAAAGTTGGACACATTTTAAGGTCTAGTTAGCACTCTCCTGCTTCATCTGGGAGGGTGCATGGCTTGGGCACGTGATTTAGGCTCAGCCAGTGTCCCAACCCCCAGCCACAGTTATTAGTTTAGGCTGGATAAGTGACTAGGCTGGATCAATTAGTTAAAACCTTTTTTCCTCCCTTAACCAATATAGTTGCTTAATACAGCTTTTATTATTATTAAGTTTATTTTAAATATGCCACAGTGATGAATAATTAGCCCATATGTTTGTAGAAAATTCTGGTAAATAATAGTGAACTAATTTATCACATTTTATAGGTTAAAGTGGCAGAAAATGAAAATGCAGGACCAGTATTAATGAACATTAGTTTCTCAAGAAACTAATGATTATATGAGCCTATATATTTCCTTTTGTTTTACTTCTTAAGCTGGTGTGAGTAAGACTTCTGTCATTCAGTAAGAAGAGTCATGACCAATAGCAACAAATAATAGTAGTAGTCCATGGCCACAGACACTGTTCAGTGAGTCCTGCAAGCAGTTCCCAGGGCAGCTTAATCATCAGAGCTGGGTGAAAACAAGTTGAGGAACAGGTTTGGGTCCTTGATAAAACCATAACATGCTGATAAGTTTGGACTGTTGAGATTGGAATTGACAGTGCTTTCTTTGGGATTTTAACAACTTTCAAAAATCAGATCTAGCAAATCTTAAATGCCAGAAAGCTAAGATAATTAATAGAGATAAGGCTACTATAAGTGGTAAGAGCTGCTCCTGCCACCATCCACCTCCTCCCCGCCCTTGCTGCAGGTCACAGGCTTTATGGCAGTGTCCTCTTTGATACATCATGAAATTCATCATTTTATAGTCCCTCATTGTCCCTAGTGGAAGCTTTTAAAATGATGCCTCACAATGAACTAGAATGTATTGTTTGACAGCTCCTTAATTTTATTTTATTTTTTATTTATTTAATTTTTTTTTTCCTTTTTGTCTTTTTTCGTGACCGGCAACAGATCGCAACCCTCAGTGTCGCGCCCGTACCGGACCGGGACCGGCAACGGGATCGCAACCCTCGGTGTTGCTCCCGCCCCTCGCTCACAGTGAGCGGGAACCGGTCTGTATGTGGGATCCGAACCCTCGGCGGGAGCGCCACCACGCTCCCAAGTGGCGCACTATAGCAGTGCACCACCAGGCCGGCCGACAGCTCCTTAATTTTACATCTTGTTCATTTTTTTTTTTTTTGGCATCTCTCATCTGAAGTTTTAAATAAAATATAAATTCTAATTTTAATTTATTAATTTAGTGGCAAAAAAGTTTGGGCCAATGAACTAACTGAGTTACATGTAAGAATTTTAAACCTCCTAAATTTTTCCTATGTCCACTTTCATCCACTGGTGATCACCTTCATGCATTTTTAGCTTTCAGTACTAGATTCTGAAATCAGCGCTTCCGAAAATCTGATGTCTTGGTGGTAACAAGACTGGTTAGTGATGTTTAGCAGTTGTGACTTTATCCTTTACCTAGTTTTCTGTTTTAGTCACACCCATGTGATTGCATTGGCCCTTCTAATATCTGATCCATTCATATTTTTTCTCCAGGACAGAATTGCCTGACTTAGAAAATGCTGTAAGTAGGAATGGGCTGTGGGCTCTTGCTGTCATTTGAGTAAATAATGTTTATTTAAATAAAAAGATTGTGCAATTTAAAGGTCATATTAGAATGACACACTTTAGTCTTTAGTATAGTCAGCCATCAGAGATGCAGCTAGCAATGAGATCTGGATAAAAAACATCCACAATTCTGATTTTCATCTGTTCTCCTCGGCAACCCTTCCTGAGAACAGTGTGAACGAAATTCCAAGACTAAATAGCCAATAGCGTTATACACTTTCCAGCACACTGAGAACTAGCGAGTGAGGAAAATTAAATCTCCAATGGTTCACTATGAAAGATTTTATAAATTATTTTCTAGTACAAAAATGAGGTTGAAAGTAGCTGTCATCACATTTTTTATACTTGTATCAGGTTTAGAACTATGAAAAATCCCCCAAATTATAAGGGCATTGACACCCAATACATTCAAGTATGACTGAATAAAATTTTAATTTTAATGAACATGTATTGAACAGCTACTATTTTTCCAGGCATTAGGTTGAGCACTTTACGGAAGTTAGTCATTTAATTCTCATGATAGTCCCAATGTGGTAGGTATTATGAGCTCCATTTCACAGACAAGAAACGGAGGTAGGTAGAAACTGAGGCTTGCCTGAGTTTGCAAAGTATAGAAGCCAGAGATCCAGCCTAATTCTGTTCGCTTCAGAGCCTGCACCTTTCTTGACAGTGCTGTTTTATGGAAATATTCTTTTATTTGCTTTTTTTCTCTACAGATACTCTCATCTTTATCACTTCCAACACCTAAGCAGGAGGGTTGTTTTTAATTGTTCAATACGTGCACACACACACTTTTTTTTTAACTTTTCATTTTTAACCAATTACACATGCACAGGATGTTGCCCCTCAAAATACATGAGGAGTCACCACAGGGTGATCCTCTTCAGCCTGCACCCAGCCTCCACCAATGGTAACATCTCGTGTAAGTATAGTATGCTGTCGAAATCAGGAAACTGACATCAGCACATTCCACATAGATCATTCTGATTTCGCCAGTTTTACACGCACTCTGTGTGCCATGGCTTGTTACAAGTTTGTAATGCCTTTTAACAAATGATAGCTATTTTCATGTTGTCAAATATTTTAGGCTTTTTTTATAACTCTGACTTTCATGACTTGCTTACAAAGCCTTTTCCCACCCCCAAAGTATGAAAATATCTTTTAACATTTTTATTTAGTATCTTCCTTCTTTTAGAATTTGCTTTTGTGTATAGTGTAAGGCAGAATCTAATTTAGGTTTTTCCCCCAATTGTACAGCCCGTTGTGATAAAACCATTTATTACATAGTCAATCCTTTTCTCCTGCTTAGCATGCCACTTTTGTCACATACATTCATCTGTTTTTCTACTCTGTGTTTTGTTCTGTTTTTCTCCTAGTCTATTACTGCACCTATACTGTGCAATTTAGACATAATTTTCAAAGGTATATAAATATTGCACTTTTAACAACGAAATCACACTGATGTGAGACTACAGAGCACGAAGGGCTTCTCCTTTCTCTAAGTTCAGCATGGTCCCTGTGTAGGGCCCTAGCTCAGATGCTTCTGGTGACCAGTCAGTTGTCATAAATGTGATAATATCTGTGATAAGTCAATAAAGATTGGTTTATTCCATAAACAGGTGATTACATGTTTCTCCTAAAATCATTCCAATTAACTTTTTTAGCACATCTTTCTATCCAAACACATCTGTGGCCTCTAAATGTCCACCATTGGTCTAATGGAAAGAGTTATGTGTTAGAATCAAAACCTCCTTAAGCCCTTCCATCTGGAAGCAGGCTACAGAGCACGCCCAGGGTCCTAGGCAGGAGCTTAGGACAGCCCCCTCTGCCAAGAAGCAGGCAACAGAGTATGCTTAAAACACCACTTTCTTGTGGGTGGCCCACCACAGCCACCACCACAGCCACAGCTGCTGCAAAAGCAACTCAACATCACAGCAGTAGCCACAGCCACCATGCAGGTGGCCCACCACTCAATTGTACTGAAACAAGGAGAGTCATTAAAGGAGACTGGAAAAATAGGAGGACATCTCTTTCCTCAAAGCCCACTTCAGAGTAATGGAAGAAGAACCGGATCTACCAAATGACCAGACATCAATGTAGAGATACTAGAAATACAAAAACCCAAGAAAATATGACACCACCAAAATAATATGGTAATTCTCAAATACCAGACTCTATAGAGCAAGAAACCCTTGAAATGACTGAAAAGTATTTCTGAGCAACAGTCTTAAGGAAACTCACTGAGATATGGGAAGACTCAGACACCACAATGAAATGAGAAAAAAAATTCAGGATATGAAGGAGGAAATTTACAGAGATTAATACTTTAAGAAAGAATGTAGCAGAACTCATGGAACTCATTCACTCAACAAAATAAAAAATACAACTGATAGCTTAAGCTGAAGGCTAGGAAAAGTGGAAGAAAGAATTTCTGATCTTGAAGATAGTCTTTTTGAAATAACCCAAGAAAAGGAAAAAAGAATTTTAAAAATGAAGAAAATCTAAGAGAGCTAGCAGCCAACCTTAAGTGTACAAACATTTAAATCATGGGTGTTCCAGAAGGGCAGGAGAAAGGGAAAGGCATGGAAAAGATACTCAATGAAATAATAATGAAAAACTTCCTAGGTATAGGGAGGGACATGGATCTTCATATCCAGGAGGCTAAAAGATTCCCAAACAGATTCAACCAAAAAGATCCACTCCAAGACACATTATATTCAGACCGGCAAAGCTGAAAGACAAAGACAGAATCTTAAAAGAAGCAAGAGGAAAGTGTCAAGTCACCTATAAGGGAGCCCCTATCAGACTAACAGCAGACTTCTCAACAGAAGCTCTACAGGACAGAAAAAATTGGATGATATATTCAAAATACTAAAAGAAAAAACTGCCAGACAAGAATACTATACCCAGCAATATTATCCTTCAGAAATGAGGGAAAAATAGTGTATTTTATAGACAAACAAAAACTGCAGGAGTTCATCACCACACAACCAGCCCTACAAGAAATCCTCAAGGAAGTCCTTCATCTGGAGTCCAAAAAATGATAATCATTACCACAAATACACAAGAAAAAAACAAACAACAACCCACCTGTAGAACAAAAATGCAAATGAGAAAGAGAAAGAAACTAAATCTTACCACCACAAAAAACCATAATGACAATGCAATAATGCCCTGTTTTATTTCTGATTTTAGTAATTTTGGTCTTCTCTCTTTTTTTCTTGGTCGGTCTAGATAAAAGTTTGCAAATTTTGTTGATCTTTTTAAAGAACCAACCTTTGGTTTTGTTGAATTTCTCTATTTTTAAAAAATTCCCTATTTCACATATTTCTGTTGTAATATTTGTTATTTCCTACTTACATTTGCTTTTGGTTTAGTTTGCTCTTCTTTTACTATTTTCTTAAGGTAGAAATTTACATACTGATTTGAGATTTTTCTTATTTTTAACATAGGTGTTTATAGTATAAATTTTCCTCTAAACACTGCATGAGCCCTGTATCCTATAAATTTTGATATGATATGCTTTGATTTTTATCTCAAAGTACTTCATAATTTCCCTGTGATTTTTCTTTTCACCCATTGTTTATTTAGGAGAATGTTGTTTAATTTCCACATAATTGTGAATTTTCTAAGTATCCTTCCATTATTGTGGCCAGAGAACATATTTTCCATGATCTTAGTCTTTTTAAATGTATTAAGACTTATTTTTGTGGCCAAAAATACCCCCTCAAAATACCTCTTCAAGCTTCATCATTTATTAATTGTGAGACTTTGATCAAATTACTTAAACTCTCTGGATCCTTGTTTCCATTCTAAAAAAGAAATGATACTTACCCATGGGATTGGACTAATTATCACATGAAATAATATACATACGAATACTATGGATAGTGCCTTGTACATGATTTTTGCTCTATAAATGTTAATGAAATTTAAGCAGTGACTTATTAAGGGAGAGAAACAACTTTGGGTCTTGATAAGGGCCATTTTTAACACATTAAATATAGGCAGCTAGAAAATTTGTAAATATGAATTTATTTATGATCTGTCATATAGCACTATTTTGGGTATTATTCAGGGAATACAAATAATTATTGGATATAGCCCTTGCTCTTAAGAAGTTTATAGTGGGATTAAGGTAACAGATATTGTAGAGGAAATCTTTTTTATTTTTTTCCTGCCTATCGTTCTTTTTTGCCTTTTGAGGATTCTACCACTTAACTCTTACTTTATATATTGGTTTGGGGTTTATGTAGAGGTATACACACATGTCATAAGCTTGGCCTTTTGAATACATTCACTTTCTAGCTGCAGCAATTGCTTGAAATCTGGGCATGGGACCCAAGTCACTAAATAAATTCTGAGACTTTTGCTAGAGCTATTGAGAAAGAAAAATTTTCCATAAATTTTTACGTGAGCCAAATTGAAACCAGAAGCTGCTCACAGTTCATCTCATTAAAAAAAAAAATGCTTGAGAGGGAAGCAAATATAGACGGTGGCAGAGTTAACAGATGGAGGGAGAGACCAAGGCTGATGCTGTGGATTGAACTGTGTCCCCCAAAGTCCATGTATTAGAAACTTAATCCCCTGCTGTGACAGTGTTGAGAAGGTAGGAAATCTTATATACAAATGGCCAACAGACATATGAAAAAATGCTCAACATCACTCAGCATTCGGGAAATGCAAATCAAAACTACACTGAGATACCATCTCACCCCAGTTCTGATGGCTAAAATCCAAAACACTCTGAACGATAAATGCTGGTGAGGTTGCAGAGAAAAAGGATCTCTCATACATTGTTGGTGGGACTGCAAAATGGTGCAGCCTCTATGGAAAATGGTATGGAGGTTCCTCAAACAATTGCAGATAGATCTACCGTATGACCCAGCTATCCCACTGCTGGGAATATACCCAAAGGAATGGAAATAATCAACTGAAAGGTATACCTGTTCCCCAATGTTCATCGCAGCACTCTTTACAATAGCCAAGAGTTGGAACCAGCCCAAATGTCCATCATCAG
The DNA here is from genome assembly GCF_000696425.1 of Galeopterus variegatus. Lineage (NCBI taxonomy): Eukaryota > Metazoa > Chordata > Mammalia > Dermoptera > Cynocephalidae > Galeopterus > Galeopterus variegatus. Next base: position 77,658 of record NW_007726231.1, on the reverse strand, counting down.
ATGAGTGGATATGAAAAATGTGGTATATGTACACAATGGAATACTACCCTGCTATAGAAAAGAATGAAATTGTACCATTTTCAACAACATGGATGGACCTAGAGAGAAGTATATTAAGTGAAACGATCAGGTACAGAAAGAGAAATGTCATATTTTCTCACTTATTTGTGGGAGCTAAAAATAAATCACTAAATACACAAATAACTCGGTGTGGGGGAGGGAAGAAGACACAAGAATTACAATTCCTTGAAGTTGATGCAACAAGCA
>NW_007726231.1:15985-77308 GCF_000696425.1 Galeopterus variegatus | reverse complement strand
GAAGTTGATACGACAAGCAAACAGAAAGGACATTGTTGGGAGGGAGGGGGGAGAGGGAGGGGGGAGGGAGGTTTCGGTGATGGGCCACAATAATCAACCACATTGTATATCGACAAAATAAAATTAAGGAAAAAAAAAAAAGAAAGAATGAAAGAAATAATGAAGTCTGAGAATTAATTTTGGTGCTTAAGGGGTGAAGATGTAGTGGGACAGTGTTAACAGCCTTCGGGAGGAGACTTGGTGTGGGAAGTGGCCGGCAGAGGGGGCTTCCTTCTGCTGCCCCCACCTGGGTGCTCTCTACCTTCTCAAGGAATGTCTTGGGCACTGCAAATCTCTGCCTGCCCAAAGTCTCTCACTGCCACAAAGCTGAAAGTCTCAGCAGCAGGACCACTTTTTTTTTTTTTTTTTTTTTGCCTCAAGACATTACATCTTTACATCAAGACAATTATAGACACATGTAGTTGTGTTTAAAACTGACATTAAAATCCATTAACAGAATACATTTTTGTACATGAGGTCAGTTAATAAAACTCAGCCCAGTGCCAAGGCACAGAATTGGCAAGTTCTGATCTCAGTGCAGAGGAAAGGGGGGTGGAACCTGGGACAAGGAGAAGGACAAGCCATTGTGGCCTCTGACCTCCCTGGAGCAACACAGGAGGGCATCATGAGAACAAGAGCATTAAAAATCAGGCTGATTTAGATTTTGGTCATGCCCTATGTTTACCTTGGCATTTACTAGGAACTCAGTATCTTCTTCAGTAAGATGGGGGTAATAATTCTTCACATCTCATATGATGTGAACATTTAATATCGGAATGGCCACAGACCACGGTGCCTGGGAATAAATATAAATGCTCAGTACGTATATAATAATTATCATCATCATCATCATTGCTGTTAATGTTGGTTTTATTACAATAGGAAGTTTAGATGTTTTAAGAAAGGGGTGATGTTTGGCTGGCCAGTTAGCTCAGTTGGTGAGAGCACGCTGTTATAACACTAACGTCAAGGGTTCGGATCCCTGCATCGGCTAGCTGCAAAAGAAGAAAATAAATAAAAAAGGAAAGGGGCCATGTAAATGTGAACTTGATTCTCACTTCACAGGTTTGCGTCACAGAGGAATATTCTGCTACAGCAACACTGTTCGTGTCAGAACTAAATAGGGGTTGGGTGACAAAGTTGATCTGGATCACAGTAATTTTAGAGAAGAGTAAAAAGAAAAAATTTTACCACAGGGAAACAATCTTCTGCTCTTGAAACAGATTCCATGTAACACAAGAAAATTTGCAGCCTTATTTTTTTCTTATCATTATAAGCACATGATAGATTATAAATATCAACAGTATCTGGCCCAAATAAGTGTTTGTTTCTATTGCTACCGGTTTTTCTCCTTCCTTGAATTATAAACGCAGCAATTAACAGAAGCATCTCACTGAGAGAGATATGCTTAATCACATTCTGTTGGTTGCCACAGTCCGCAAGTATCCAGATAAAACATAAGATATTCAGTCTATGGTTTTTTTACAAAAATCCAAATGTCCACATATTTGGAAACATTGACTTGTGTTATTGTGAAGTCAGAATATTTAGATACCAGGATGGGGATTTTCTCCTTAATTCTTACTCAGAAAACAGCACAAAATCAGAATCCAGATCCTGAGTCCCACAGAAGCCAATTAGCTTCCACATTCAGATGGTTTTCAACAGAATTATTTATATATGCATAGTATAAAAATCAAGTGAAGCATAGAAGGATAAATGCAGCTTTTGGATTCAGGGGGATTTAGATTTGACTTTCATTCCACACATTTACTAAACATGTGAAATTTCTCAAGTTACCAAAGCTCTTTGAGACTCATTTGTCTCATCTGCAGGATGGGGATAATGATCTCTGCTGTGGCCAGAGAGGTGAGGGGTTATATCGAAGGGCTGTGCTTTCTACGTAGAACCTGAGAGGAACTGGGTGGGAGGAGGAGATTTTCCTCACAAGAAGGGGTGGAGTGCAGATATGGCACCAGCAAAATCAAGGCAATCACCCTAATTTGTGTCTCATATCCTATCACTCAGCAATTCCACTTCTAGAACTTTATCTACAGACATACACTTACATGCATGCAAAAATGCTTGTGCAATGATGATCACTGAAGTATTTTTATTAAAAAAAAATACTGAAACAACTCCAATGTCCATAAATTGGGCGTTGGTTAAGCCAATCATGGGAAAACCATTCAATGAGCCACTGCCTTGCAGCTAATAGAAAGGGTGAGGTACGACTATACATAGTAACAGGAAAATGTCCAAAGATACAAAGTTTAGCTAATAAAGTAATTTGCAGAAGAATATTATATTATAATTCCATTTGTCAAATGTATATCACATCACACTGCAAACAGTAGTTTATACTAGGAAGAAACTTGGGAATTTCACTGTGTTGCCCATTTTAGAAATGATGGAATTCATTTCAATGAGTGTGCATAATTTTTGCTATAAGGAAATATAAATATGTAACCTAAAAAGTCACAATTTTTCCAATCAATAAAGAAGAAAAAGCCAAGTGATATATCACATTTACAGGATTGCTGTGGCAGCTGCGTTGACAGCAGATTGAGAGAGTCAAGGAGGTAGCAGCTAGACCAGTCATGACACCATTGACATAACCTTAGGCTAGTGTTATAGCACAGGGAGTGGAATGAGGGGACTGGGTACTGCATGTGTTTTGGAGGTAGAGTCAATGTGGTTTGCTAATGGATTGGATCTGCAGTATGAGAAAATAGTCAAAGATAATTCCAAGTATTTTTGGTCTGAACAACTGGAAGAAAGGAGTTGTCCCACAAGACTCTTTTCTTTAGCCTTCCATGCAGTAAACTCGTCCAGTTTCCTTCTTCCTGTGCACATTTTTTTTTTTTGGGGGGGGGTGCATGTGAGAAGACCGGTTGCTATGCACAACCAGCCAGTGTATAAAGCACGGTCGTAGATTGAATGTGTAAATTCAAGAGGAAAGAGGAAGCCTGTGCCAGGAAAACTGCATCTTGAAGGTTTACCGCCTTCAAGAAAAGGCCACTTTGATATGAATTTCAAAATATCACTGCAAGACAGAAAACTCACCAAGGACATGAAACATTGGAGTGAATTCTCAGAGCAGATTGTCCAAGATAATAGGTGGTTCCTGTAAGCTTTAGATATTCTTCGAACTTTTGTGTCTTTCCACTGCAAGTTTCTTAGAATTTGTTGTAACATGTATTTGAGCAGTTTTCCTTTGGATTAATCTAATTTCAAGTTTAAACATTCTTTGGTGGTGTTACAAATAATTCACATTGAGCGAGCACTTCTGATTTGAAAGTTTCACTTATGCACGTAATTTGTTTCTTCAGTTACAAACATGTGGTAAAAGAATGGCGCTCTTTAGCATTGACTTGGGGATTAGTGCGTGTTTTTACCTGATTATTCAGTTCTTGACTAACTCCTGTAGCTTACATATTTACTTCAATTCTGTCCACCCCTCTCAATTTCAACACAAAATCGACTTTAAAAGATAAAATTTGGTGCCATCTAGTGGCAAACTGGTGAATTGCATTTTGAGGCATTTCAAACTGAAACTGTAATAATTCAGAGGTATCAATAATTATAAAAGAAAAATAGCATAAATTTGGAATTAAATTTAACTGAAACATGAAATAACATAATATAGAAAAAACTCATGGAATTAAGTGAATGGAGATATGTTCTGGAGTTGCTTCATTTATAAAATGGGAATATATGATCTACATCATGGTCAGAAGATGAAAAAAATTTATTTTTTTAAAATCTCAATACCAAAGACATACTATACTCTGGGATCTGCTAAATTAGACAAATACAATTTTTATATTGCACTGTTAAGTAGCATCTTTATATTTACGCATTTGAAGAAAATTAATGTTTGGTTCAACTTATAGAGTCTTTCAAAAGTCTGGACTTTTGAAAAACATTCACAGGGCAAAATATGGGCACATCTTCTCAGGTGCCAAAATTAGGAGTGAAAATTTCTACTGAATAGATACTCTCAGTTTGCTCACAGATGCATTTTGTTGAATTACCAGGAAGTTTTTAGTCATCCATGTAGAGTAACAATCACGTGTATTAAAAACACTTTTTGCATAAGAGATATTCCTGTTAGCAAGACTACATGGCAAGGACTTGTATTAGTTAGGATACGGATTTGGTTGTTGAAAGAGACCCAATAATAACTGTGGTTTGAACAAAACAGAGAAATAGTTCTCTCTCATTAAAGTCTGGGTGGGCAATTCAGGACTGTGGGGCTGTAGCTCCCAAATCATCTGAGACCCAGGCTTCTTCTGTCCTGTGGTCCTGAAGCCTTCAACATGCAGCTTCTATCTCATGCTCCATGACAGCTGCTCTGTTCCTCTTCTCATCCCAGTTTTCTCTACACTTCTTCATCTTTAATATCATATGAGGCAAATGGACAGAGGAGGGTGCCCAGAGTTGGTTGTACAGTTCACGTTTCACTCTGACCCCAAAATCTGTGCCTCTTTTCTATGAAAAGTTCTGTTCCCGATGGAATATCTGTTACAAAAACAATTTCAATATACTCTTCTGCCAATGAAACATACATACATTAATTAATTTATTCATACCAATATTAAACAGTAAAGCAATGCATCTTTGTTTGTTCATTCATACATGCATGCATACATACTAATATTAAGAAGGAAAGTAAACCAATGCAGTTGGTCCCATTAGACCGGTGGTTCTCAACTTTGGCTGCACATTGTAATCATTTGGGGAGCTTTAAAAATATTGGTGCCTGCATCCAGCAATCCAAGATTCTGATTTAATTGGTCTAAGGTGTGGTTTAGCCTGCAATAAGTTCCTGCCCAGGTGATTCTAAGTGCATCAAGATTAGGAAGCATTGTCCTAGACCCTCGTGCACATCCAGACAAACTGAGGAGCTTCTAAAAGCATTATCTGTGCCCTTTCCCCTATTTCATTAAGTCACAATTAATCTGGAGTGGGGCCCAGACATCTATATTTTATTAAAGTTCCCCAGATGATTCTATTTGTACTTGGAGTTGAGAACTACTGCAATACATGAAAGAGAGTTTCTTTCATAAATTTTTTTGTCATTCTATCTATTGACCTTTATACTTGAATTTATATAGCTATTCTGTTGGATTAAATGAGCAGTTTGTGGTATAAGAAAAGTACAGATATATTGAATTTAAGCCCTCGTCATATGAACACCTTATTAAAATCTCAAATTTTCCCCAAGTTTAACTGGAATGCTAAAGGGGTGGTAACAATAAAATTAACTGTTATTCCATACATCCATGTTTAGATATAATTTCAAAACATTTTCAATTGTTAGGAATCTTTAAACAACTTGATTACATTTAAATGGCAAAAACTTTACTTTGTCATTTGAAGATCTTAGAGAGGCAATTTTATTGTTGAAAGGACTCCTCAGAAGCCATAGCCTTCCCTTCTAATGCCAATACCTAGGATATTCTGGGCAGGGCTGGGAGTTCTATTTCCTTTTTACCATCCATATTTCCTCTTTACACATTCTTATATTTCAGAGAGCCCAGACACAGTATCATCTGATTGTTGCAAATCCAGTTGTACTGAGAACCTCAGAATCTTGAACTAACCAGTTTAGCCACAAAGTTGACTAGTACTATCTTTGTACTCCATACAGGATTTACTTATAGGATTGTGCTTCCCAATTATACAAGCAAGTTGACTCATAGATTACTCAGAGCATTTACAATCTGGGAGCTTTAAATCACAAGCCTGTACATCCAAGTCCCCTTTGACTCTAGCTTCAGCTCTGTGTGATAAAGTGACAAAATATGTGAGGACAGTCCTCTGCAAACCGAAGGGGCCCACAGGGATGTACTTACTGTCGGTGACCTATGAGTCAGGTAACTGAGTCAAAAAACAGGAATTCAGAAATATCTGTAGAAAACACCGTCTAGAGCCTATAACTTCTTTGTGCCTCAGATTTCCATTTTGGGGGCCAAGAGTTTTTTCTCTTTTTTTCTGTTGCAGTAATTAAAATGAATCCCATTAGAGATTTTTGAATATTTACATAAAATTAGATTCTTTAAGAAGTGTCTCAAAGAAATCCTGTAATAGGGTGTGTGGTACCACTGGGGTACTATTAAATGATGCTGCATGTTAGGGGAACACTTACACCCCCCACCCCCCTATGTTTCCTTAGAGGGAAGGGAATTTTCATTCTACTCCCAAGGAAGGAAAGGCTACAAAAGGAATACTTCAAGCTTTTCTCCAACCCTTAGATTTCTTCTCCCTGTGGGAAGAGGACTGACGTCTGACCAGTGAGTTTTAGAGAAGAAATCGAATGTGCTTGGCTCTACCCCTCCGAGTTTTCTCCTTTTCAGATCTGACTGTGCGAAAAGGGGTATGTCCCGGTCCTCTCTCCACAGTGCAATATACTGAGACAGGCTCTGTCCTTAAGTACGTGTCTGCCAAGCTCAGGTGCTTCCCAGGTATGTTACCACGTTTTTCTAGCCCGTTCACTCTCCTCCTCTCTCCGATGAATACTTCACTCCTCTTCTCTCATCAAACTTCCATCTCTTCCTTCCCAAACCTCATGATTAGCTGAAGACCTTGCTTCTTTCTTCACTGAGAAAATGAAATAATCAGCAAAGAACTTGCACAGGTTCCCACTACCTAATCTACTAGCCAGTCTACACCTAAACCCACATAACCACCTTCCTTCCACTTGGCGATGAGCAGCCGATGTTCCCACCTGAGGCCGATCACTCCACTTGTGCCCTGTACCCCATTTCATTTCATCTTTTCAAGGGCATTGCTCTACCAATGTTTCCCTCTCTCATTTCAATCCTTTCACATTTTTATCGATCTATTTGATCATTCACAACAGCATATAAACATGCTATAATCCTTCTCATCTCAAAAACAAAACAAGAACAAAAGGGCTCCCTCTATTCCACATCCCCATCGCATCCACCCTATCACGGCTCCTCTCGACAGCAGAATTTCTCAGAAAAGTGAACTGACTTCTTGAGCTCCACTTTTCATCTTCTTCCCTTCCCTCATGAATCTGCTCTGGTCAGGCTGTCATCTCCATCACTCTGATTGAAGTTGTTCCAATCAAAGTGGACTTGACTTCTCCCTCGCTATGTCCCCTAGTACAGCTGAAGTCTTCACCTATCTCCATCTATCGGGGGCATTTGACATAGCTGGACACCATTTTCTCTACTGTACTGGTTGCTCCTTCTCAGTCTCCTTTGAAGGATCCTATTCATTTTTCCAATTCTCTTTCCTCTTTCATTTTTCCATTCTTAGGTCACTTTCCTTCTCCTCCCACCTTTGCTCCCTAGGCGTCCTCATCCATGTCCATGGCTTAAGTGCTGTCTATGGTATTTGGGATGACTCCTCATTGTTTTCTTCAGTCAAGCCCTCTTGAGTCAAGCCTTCGGATTTGTAAATCCAGGTGCTTACCTGACACCTCCATCTAGATGTCCAGTAGGTATTTCAAATATAACATCCCTACACATTTTTTACTTTCCCCCTTCGATCTGTTTGATCTCAGCCTTCTTCCTCATAGTAAATGACAGCTCTCAGTCTTCTGAGGTTTTAGTCTTCTAGTTTCTCGTTTCCAAATGACACCTCATGGTGGTGATATACAAAGTGTACAAATGATGATTACAATCATGATTCTGGGGCCAAGAATGGGAAGACCTGCTAAGTGCAGTCCTGCAAAACGATACCATTTATTAAGAGCAGACAAAGGGCTGGTGCTTTTGCCTTTACTCGGTGTTACTCCAAGATTAAAACAATGTCCTCTCCACCTCCTTTGGAAAGATATTTTGTACAAGTATTTGACCCCCCTCTTTCTCTTGTGTCTAAAATGCTAGCAAATCCTGGTGGTTCCATCTTTTACGTATATTCTATCAGAGTTCAATTAGAGAAGCAGAATGACTGTGAGATCTATATATTCAAAATGATTTGTTGTAGGGATTTGACCTCACAGAACAATTGTGGGAGCTAGTTAAGCAGTCTCAATAAGACTTGTCATCACATCTGATACTAGATCTTGAAGTCCACAGCCCAAGTAGTTAGGATGGGAAGATAGAATTACCTGTATATGAGTATATATATTGTAATAGATATATGTGTTTTTATACAGATAGAGATCTATCTATCTATCTATAGATAGATATATAAAAATATTATTCTACCTCCTAATCTTTCACAAGAATCTCTTCTGACCCACTGTAATTTATGTGAATTCTGGAAAATGTAGTTCAACCTAGCCTAGTTGACAAGCCACCTCAGTTCAATCCTTCCTAACTTGGCATGCATGAACCATACTTAATGTCAAATGATGACAATAACAAAGTCACACGTCCACCTAACATGCTACAACCATAGCACATATGACTGAAAACTATGCTAACTCTTTCCCCAGAAAAGGTGACAAGTCCTTTTCTATCTATGAGTGATATACATTCTCCCTTTAGCTGATTCACACTCCCCTTTGATATCCTGTAACTTAAATATTGACTTTACTATTAACACATCTTATATTAGATAATAAATGATTTTAAAAGCAAGAAAACAAAAATATTCATATAAAAATAAGTAAATAATAACTATTTCACTTTGTCTTTACCACTGGTCGCATGGTCATGGCTAGTATTTATGAACACCTTCTTCCACTACCGCTTCCATATTTTCTTTGCCCAGAGCAAGTACCTCAAGTGGTCATTATTCTTTCCTTGGTGGGGCAACCCTAATTTTCACTCCTTTGTAGTCTGACCCGTTAGAAATTCTGTTTGAACTGGATTGTTGCAGTTTTCCACTGACTTTGCTCATAGGAATGATAGTACTAAAAGGTGTCCTAGAGGATCTCCTGTGTTCCAAACCAACTTCTTATCTCTCTCGTATAATAGCAACCTCAATTTTCCCCTTTTTACTCAGGATCAATCCACCCCTAGCAGAACAGTAATCTCCTGTTTTGCCAGTTGATTCAATGTCATGAAGAGCTCAAAGTAGCCAAGTGCCAGTCTCAGCTCCCAGTTCAATGGATTAATTGCTATGTTCCCTTTAGTAGAGACACTACACCCTTTGGAACTAAGATCTCTAGACCAGCAAAACCTAAAGTCATGGACACAGGAAGCAAAAATTTGGCAAGTGGATCACTAGGAGCAGTAGTGAGAGGAGACACTGTTGTTTTCACCTCTTGATTCTCGGACCCATGAATTCTGTCTGTGGGAGAAACAGCACCATCTATTGGATACTGACTTAGGGCATTACTGGATCCTGACATACATCACCCCAGCCTGCAAGACATCACTTAGCTCACACAGTAGCTAAGTCTTCAAAAGACCATTTCATCATTCCAACAAGCCAAGTGCCTCAGGCTAAAGGGGAACATGGTTAGACCCATGGTTTCTATAAGCTTTGGCTAATTCCTGCATTTCATTTGCTATGATACTGGATGGAATATGGTAAATCCATGGATGGTAGTTTTGGCAGTAACACTGCAGAAAGGAAGGAAAATCCACACCCAGAATAAGTATCTATTTTAGTAAGGACTAAAAGGAGCAGCCACCATGTTAGAGCTCACACATATCATCACAAGCTAGCTCACCTGGATAAGTGCTAGGCCTGCAACGGCTCGACCTTACCCTGCATCTTCCTTTAGCTTTTTAACTCCTAGGTCAGGTGTGTGTTTTGAACATATCTTCTGAACATCCATGTCACTGTGGTCAGAGGCAACAAGGACTGTCAAGAGTTTCAGGATGTCCTAATGGGCTCCAACTCATGCTTGTGAGTTCCAGCTTAATCTTGTTTGTCCTCCAGTTTTCTGTCCTTTTCCAGCGCCTGCCCTGTGCACTTCGAGCTCCAGCATCAGACGTAAAGACAACAGTGTAACAGAGGCTGCTTAACCAGTTCCTACAATTATATAAGATCAAATCCCTGTAACAAATCTCTTAATAGGTAGAAAGATAGATAGATATTCAGACAGCTAGATAAACAGATTAAATAGACATAAATATAGACCCATACCTCCTAGTGGGTCTGCTTCTTTGACTGAACCCTGCTGCACACAGAATTTTGTACTGAGAGTGGCTCAAGGGAACAGAATCTTAACAATGAGTTCTCTAAATTGGTGTTGGGTTTTCTAGAATTGGCTCTCTGATCTGATTAGATTTGAAGGCACTAATAACCATGTTGCCAGTGGTAAAGGGGGTACTGGTTGTTTAGGGCAGAAGAGTTACTCAGATTATCACCTTTATATACCTGTAATCAAGTACTTATAGAAGGTGCTCTGGGTGTTTAGGTATTTGCTGCGAATGAAATATTTTAGTGAAAATAAGCAAGATAGAGTTGGTCACTTGCTTCAAACAGCACCAAAGAACTTGGGGAAATAAAATTGTAAGCTCAGGGCTTTACATTCTCAGCTCAAGTTTTTCACAAGGGACATGAAATCTTCCATGAGTGACAAACCATTATCTCCTACAGTCACAGGGCTGAAATTTATGAAAACAAAACTCAAAGCCTAAACTTGTGGCTGTCTGAATTAAAATACCAACTGAATTCCCAACCTCACAGAGTCCTTTTGTTAATGTTATGACATTGATTCAAAGGAATGAGATCCTAAAAATTGGGATCAGGACATACGGGCAGATTCAGATAAAACTGGGGTCTTGGATCTCTAAATTCCACTGAGCCTTCTTTGCCAAAAAAAGTAGCCCTCCGACCCCTGCCTCTGTATGCTAGTCTATCTTCATCTGAAAAACCTCTAATAGTCTCCCCCGAGGAGTTTTCTTACCAGATATTGCTGCTCTTCCTCAAGCCATACCCCCACAAACTCTTCTTTCTCATACATCTATAGCCAGACTCAAGTCTTAGGAGACTCAAGACCTGTGAAGAGGTACAATAAACCTCCCCAGCAATTGCATGAGTTTAATATTGACAGAATCTTGGGGATTAGCAGTGTGATTGGAAAGAATATAAAGTTGGATCAGGCTAAGTATATTGATATGGGCTTACTAAATAGAGGTTTTAGATTCAGTGCATTAGTTTAAAGAGCCAGGAGAGGCTCTAACAGTTTGCTTGTTTGGTGACTGATATATGAACTCAAAGGTGGCCTATATTAAATGAAGTTGAACCACCAGTATCCAAAGGCTTAGGGAGACTGGAAAGTTAGAATGGATTTAACATGTAAGACCCTCTCACCCACCCTGTGAGGATCCAGAAGAAAATAGTTACACCACGGTAGTGAGAAATACATTTATGAAGAGAGCCCCAGCATGCTTGTGGTGACTCTTCTCTGTCTGTCATAAATTACAGTGGGAATTGTGATCATTGAACTAGTATACTTAAATTCATAAAGGACAAGAGGATCCCAGGGTGGCAAGGGACAAGTGGTGGCATTTAATTGTCAAGGGGGAGTTGGACATGGTTACTGGAATGGACAGCACCAAAGCAATAATCAGAATAATTTGATTTCCAAAGATATTTATCATTGTCTAGATGAGCTTTGTGTTCCTGAAACTTAGAGGGACAGGTTACCAAATTCTTACTTGATCTGTATGAATGGAAAAATCTAGGTGTAGTGAATAGGTGCCTGATGTAAAACACCAAAACAGAGAATCGTGGCCCTTTAAACCAATTCCCAGACTTAAACTAGTTTTTAGACTCAGAGCCATTTGGAGAAGGGAAAGATGTGTTGCCTTGAGAACTATGCTCTCTGCCAATATTTGTACCCTTAGCATTCCCCAAAGAGACCTATGGCCTTTTACCATGGTGACTGTTCTCTGGAGAAATAATCAGACTTTATAGGGACTATTACACACTGGCTTTGACTTGACACTAATTCCTGAAGACCCAAAATACCACTGTGATACAACAGGCAGAATAGGAGCCTGTGGTGGTCAGGTAATCAATAGAATTGTGGCTCAGGTCTTCTTAACAGTGAGTCCAGTGGATCCAGTGGGTCCCTAAGCCTTCTATGGTCATTTCTTCAAATCTGGAATATATAATTGGAATAGATATACTCAGAAACTGGTGGAATACACACATTGGTTCCCTGCCCTATGAAGCAAAGACTATTAGAGTAGGAAAGAGAAGTGGAAGCCACCACATATTCTCAATCCAATCTCTTCTTACCACCTCGGTTGTTGCCACTTGGTCCAGATGATCATTATCTCTCACCTGGACTATAGCAGTACTTAACTACTTGCTTCAACCTTTGACCTTCTGCAAGTAGCCAGAGTGATCTTTTAAAAAGGTGCATTAATCCGTTTCTGTTGTTTATAATAAAATAACTGGAACTGGAAACAATATTTATTGCTTACAGTTTCAGAGGCTGGGAAGTCCAAAGTCCAAGGAACAAATCTGGTGAGGTGACTCTGCAGCAATGCAGGGTGTCACATGGTGAGAATGGTGGAGAAGAGAGAGAGACTAACCTCCTCATTCACCATGAGCCTGTTCCCCAAGACCATTCTGTCTCCCTAGGCCTCTGGGTCTGTGATGGAAGGGTTAGCTTCAGAGGCTTCTGCAGTGCCTTCAGGGCTTTTTTTACTCTGTCTCTTGATAATCCCTTTCTTCTGTACTAATCTCTTTAGCAAAAGGTCATAGGACTATACCCTTGCTTTTGTGGCCAGGCTGCACATTTTCCAATTTTTTGCCCTCTACCATCTTTCGAATTATAAAGTCTGGCTTTATCTCACGCCTTTTTTGTTTTGCCATAACTCAACATAAGCTGTTAAAGTATCCATGCAGCTTCCTTAATGCTTTGCTGCTTAGCAATTTCTTCTGCCAAATACCCTGGGTCAGCACGTTGAAGTTCCGCATTCCATACAATTGCTGGCCATGAACAGAATGCAGCCAAGTTTCTTGCCAGTTCACAGCAAGGGTGCTCTTTGCCCCAGATTCCAATAAGCTCCTTCTCATTTCTATCTCAGACCTTCTTAGAATGGTCTTCATAGTCCATATTTCTATAAGCATTCTGTTCACCATGATTTAACCAGTCTCTAGGATGTTCCAAAGTTTCTCTAGTTTTCTTGTCTTCTAAACTCCCACCAACAGCTAGCGTTTTTCTAGTCTGCTCCTTCAAATTCTTCCAGCCTCCCTTAAACATGCAGTTCCAATGTCTCATCCACATTTTCAAGTATTTGTTATAAGCAACACTGCACTCCTGGTACCAATTTTCTGTATTTGCCCATTTCTTTGCTTATAACAAAATATCTGGAACTGACTAATTTGTAAAGAAACAATGTCTATTGCTTACAGTTTTGGAGGCTGGGAAGTCCAGGAAACACACCTGGTCAGCTGACTCTACAGCAATTCAGGGTGTCACATGGCGAGAATGGTGAAACAGAGAGAGAGACTAACCACCTCATTCACTCGCCTTTGAAAGCCACCAGAACCACTCCTATTATTTCAAGAATGGATCAATTCATCCACAAGGGTACAGTCCTCACAACCTAATCACCTCTCCAAAGCCCATATTGAGGTTTACCTTACTTACTTTCAATTACCATATTGAGGTTCTTCACTCTTTTAACATTGTCACAGTGGGGGTTAAGTTTCTAATACATTAAACTTTGGGGGAACATAATTCAATCCATTGCAGAAGGTAAACGAATTCATGTCATTTATCTGCTCTAAATCCTCCAATGTTTCTTATTAAAGTTAACGCCTCTATCTCTCATATGTGTTTATTGTCTATCTCCCCACCAATTAGAATGTAAGCTCTATGAGTGCAGTGCCTGATTTGTTCATTGCTGAATCCTCAGCACCTAAAATGGTATCCGGCCCACAGTTGACACTCAATAAATATTTGTTGAGTGAATGAATGAATGTCTCCATAGGAGAGGCACACAGTTGTTTGTCACTGCCTGTGGTAAATTTAATACAGGGCAAAGTGTTAGAAATCCATTGAGGCTGAGGAAAATTCACATCCTGCACTTTAGCTTTTATCTGGGATGAAATTTATGCTTTGATCTCTGTCATATTCCTGCATCTATTGGGGTAGGGAACAGAAAGGAGTTGTTTATTGGCCTCCTAAAGCCACAATCACAAGTTCCAGAAAAATGAAATAAATGTATTTTATTTTTAACTTACACCCAGTCAAGCCAGTGTAGCAAAGTTTAGTGTCAACATTTAGGGAGCTGTTCTTTTAGGACTAATGCTGAGCTCACCGAAGCTCTGAATTTTCAGGGATCTCCCTGGACATGTTTGTGTTCTGTATGGGGGGTCCAGTCAAGTCCTTGCAAAGACATAGCTGCTGAACACTGGGAGTTTTAAACCCTCAAAACTGCCAGAATGTAAGTTCTAGCTGCAGGAACTCAAGTTCCTTGGGGAAAATAGGTATAGTCCTTTCTTAATTTTATTTCATTACAAAGTGTTTTCTTGTTTTACACAGTGTAAGGAAGGTTGCCTCAAAAGTATGTTGTGCATAGAACAAGGGTGATTGGTTAAGGGTTTAAAAAAAAGGTATAGCAGCAGCATTCAGCCTGTAGAGCATTCACTATATCTGAAATATTTTGGGTTTTTTTTTCAATTATGCACATACTTTCTGCTTTCAGAATACTTTGGGAATTGTAATGAGAGAGGCAAAAAGAATGGGCATTTTAAAATAAAACTGTATTTATAAGTCATTTGTATCAGAATATAATAAATCTCCACTGAAGTTATTCATTACGTTGTTTCAAAAGGATCCGTATATTTTAATTGCTAATAACAAGCTATACAACTGAAAAAAAAAGATCATCTAATTCAATCTAAGTTCCTTTCCAAGAGAATCAATGCCTTTGCTATGAAAATGGAACAGAAAAACTGTTCACCTTGTAGCCATTATGGCATGTTCACTACTGAGATGTCTGGTTTGGTTGCCATTGAGAGATTTTTCTTTGAAAATGTGAAAATCAAGGTAACGGTTTATTGTCAGACTTTTGTTGCTATGGAAGTATTCATTATCTTGGAACACCTAATGCTAAGGAAACAAATAGAATTAGTGGAGGCGTAAATGGAATATGAACCTGTGACCCCCTACACTGCAGCTAGAGCAAATCTCCTTCCTTGCTTTTCTCAATAGATTATCTGAAACTGATCTGTAAAAATATAGGATGGAAGTTGGAGGGATGCCTGTTCAGCAAAGTCTGGGGGAGCTAAAGCAGAACTAGACGGCTTATAAATTCTCACATAGGATTTTAGTCTAGGGAGTGGGGAGGCAGAGACCAAAAGGTGAAAAGTTTGGGTATTTTGCTTGTCGATGTCTATGAATAGAACCTGGCCCTTGTGTCTTCGGAAACTTCAAGTAAATGATCCAAGCCCCAATTTTGGTCATTTTTCTAAGTTCTTTAAGTGTATCTAAGGAACAAATGAGACATGTCAGGAAGATCACATGAAAGCCTGGCTGCTGTCATTAGCAACTGTCTCTGAAATAATTCAGGCAGCATCCCATTCACTACTTCTAAGTAACCAACTCCTTTTTTATTATCTTATATGACTCCTGGTCCTTGGTTCTCAATACCAATCTCACTACAAATCTCAGGTCTCACCTCTTGATTCTAAGGAGGCATTTTGGTCATCCTTTTGGTTTTCTCTACTGAGCAAAATTTTGGAACAAAACTTGTAGCTTGTACAGCTCCAGAATTTCTACACGGGAAAAGCACAAAGGTGGCAAGAGGGTAAGAAAGCAGGCTCCGGGGAACTAAAAAGTCGCTTATGCATGGCAAACACATTATTTTTATTCATCTTGTTTGCCGTCGAGTAATTCAAATGAAGTTTTAGGAAGATTTTAGGCATAGTTCAGATAAAATTGAGAAAATACCCTTACCGAAGAATTTTGGTGTTTCTTAATATTTGTGATGGCTTAGAAAGGACAGTTAATAGAGATTATATGGGGGAGGAGAATAAAGTCCTGGTATAGCCCCAGACCTGCATTTTTAAGCACCACAGATTCCTGTAACTTGTTCTCCAGCCTAATGCCTCTGACTAAACCTCAGAGGTATCTGACACAACTACTAGCTGGAAGCGGCAGGGTATATTGCCTATACCACAAAACCTTCTATGATCTATCAGTTAGAGCTCTTACAGTGACAGGTGACAGAAAACCCAACCTAAGTTGGCTTAAACAAAGGACAAGCTGTCTACTATATTAGAAACGTACTGGGCAGTGCTAGCTTCAGATCCACTTGGCTTCAGTGGCTGAACATGATCTGTCTCTGTTCCTTGGCATTGTTCTGTTCCATGTTCTATTAATGACAAGTTAATGTCATTTTCAGACATGCTCTTATCTTGCAGAGTGAGATGTCTGCAGCAGTTCCACTTACATTCTCACCCGGAAGAGGCCATGGACATCACCAATGGTGGTGAATCTGGGCTTATCAAATGAATTGAGGTGATGTTACTGGAAGAATGAGGGAATGGGTGTTCGATGCAACACTACAACTGTCTACCTCATGTGACTCACTGAAACTCAGGCATTGAATCTTTTTCTCTCTTATATTCCCACCTTGGTTTTAATATACAAGTCATACATTCCATCATTTTTCCCCTTCCTATAGATAACTACAATGCGTGAAATTGGATGTGTATGGGATTCCATGCAGGGTTTTGAGTGCTTGTCTTAGCTTGTCATTTTTAATTCAATAGATGTGTATTAGATGTCTTTGTGTAAGGCACTGTATTAGGTAATGCTTGGCAGCAGAACAAGAAGACCCAGAAATATCTACTTTTTACACACAATAAGCATTTATGTCTCAGTAACACAATAATTTGAGGAAGACATTGCTAGTTGGTTCTCCCCTATGCACCAAATCAGGAAGCCAGACTCTTTTCACCCTGTGACATCATCAGCCCAGGGACTTGTAGTCATGGGACTCTAGCCGGTGGAAAGAAAAAAAAAAAAAAAGAGGGATAGAGAAGGCACACGTGTTTCTTAAAAGCCTTGATCCCAAAGTAGGACTCTCACTCACATTTCATTGATTAGAACTAGTCACGTGTGTAGGTGCAAGGGAGTTGGGAAATTTACTTCCTAGCCATCTCTGCAAAGGCACTGTGCACTTCACAGTGTGAGGAAACCTGCAAAAGACACAGTCTCTATCTCTTTAAAAGGGGAAGCTGATTTCTATTGACACACTTACAGCACATAGCAGACAATGATAAATTCTAAGAGTTTCAAATGATTATGGTAACTCAGAAGAGAGAGATACAATTCATTTTGAAAAGCTGAGCATTTTGGTGTTGTTTCAGATTTTAATCTCCTGAGTGCTGGGTATATCATGTGTTGAAATAACTTGGCATACTGCCATTCCCCAAACTATGCATAGACTGAAGCTTAGTAACTGCTGCTTGAAGGTAATATTGTTTCTGTTTCTCAGGGCAGGTTCTGCTTCCTTTGAAACTCCCCATATGATTGGTACAAAGGCCTGTTCTCTGCAGGTATATAGGAGCAGTGAGCAGGTATGCCTGGGACAGCTGAGTAGATTACTTAGTCTCCTTTCTGACCTTTCCCTCTCTGCTGCTGGAGCTGTTCTTTGTTCTGAAGACTATCACTCCTACTCTGGGTTTACTTCCCCTCCTCTCAGAGCAGCCATTCAACTATGCACACAGTGCCACACTCAGATCCACCATTCCTTTCAATAAACATCAGCAGCAAGATGGTACTGCCTAAATATTATTTGGAATGAGATTCCTAAACTATTGTGTGAGGGTTTATCCCATTATATTGGAACAGGTTAGACTTTTTCCATACCATAATCTGTTAACCTCTTCAATCTCCACCAAGATCATACTGTTTTTTAAAAAAAGCCAGAAAACCATAGAATACATCATTTCAGATTTTTACACATAGTGGAATGTTTTCTTTTCTTTTTTTTTTTTTTAAGTGGAGATCAGCTGCTATCAATTTTAATGCTTTTATGTCCTTCTTTACAAGTGCCATTTACCTAAGGTGAATGTATTCTTAGAAAAATCTCATAATTCTAAAATAAGGGCAGATCTCCATATCCTTCAGATGTGAGCTGTTTGCAATGTTATGTTAGCATAGCATACATTGAGGCATATTTAGCTTTAAGCCCTTAGGTCAAACTATATTTTATAATCTCTAGCAGAGAAGAGAACCCTAAAGGAATACATAATAGAATGAAGAACAGTTTCTTTTAAATGTTGAAATTTCAAGATTGGAAAATCTTTTCACATAATCAAGTTCAAACAGCTATATAATGCTGGGTTACCTGATTGCATGACTGCCTGTATAACCATCTTTGCAATTCCAGCCCTCGCTCGAACTTTTGTTGCCAAGAGGTTTTGACAGTGGGATGAATATTAGCAACTCCTTCCTGTTTGGGGAAGGAAAAGGAAATGGGAATTAAGGAGGTAAGGACATACTCTTAGTGGGAAGCTCTGCGTAGTGTATAAAGCAGGAAAAATATTGAGGGTCACCAAAAACCAACCAACTAACCAACCAACCAACCAACCGACCGACCGACCAACCAACCAATACAGAGGTGGGTTGGGAAGGTCTTGATTTTGTGAGAACTGAAGAGTATAAAATTTGAAAGACCCTCTTTAAGAAAAAGAATATGAAATTCTAAATGCAGAATTATATATTCACAAAAGTGACTATCCAGAATAAAAAATAAATCACAAATTAAAAATTTAAATAGGTGATAAATACAACAAATGTCACAAAATCAAGAAAAATAACATTATTATTTTTAAAAAATAAAGAATAAATATATTAAGAAAATAATTCCCCATTGCATTGTTGAGAAAAAAAAATCTTCTGAGCTATGGGACTGTTAGAATGAACATTACTATTAATTATCTGACACACTTCTCAAATACTTTTTTGTCTGCATTTTTGATGCTGTGATCACTTCTTTATATGAAGTGATATTTGATATAAAGAGAATAGAAACGTAATTTGGCATTTTCCTCTAGCATGATTAATTAAAATTTATTTTTCATTATTGAGTGGTAAAAAGCATAAAATATGTAATTTTAGACACTGTTTACAGTGCTGTTACAAAAGTTTATATTCTGTAATCATAGAGATTGTGATAAATTCTGTTTAAGTAATTTCCATAAAAAAAGAAAAAAATACACTGTGCATTTATGATTTTGCACACAATGTGTTATTGAATATGCTCTTGTGAGAAGAGAACTGCCATTTCCACAAGATGTTGATGAAAATCATCTCCTTTGCTTAAATTTTAAATGTCTGACAATTGGCAGGGTTTTCTACTGACCAGCTCCAGCTCCATACATTTCAATCCCTTTAAATCTCCACTACCAACATATATCTGGTCCCAATGCTGTAGGACATATTCATGTCCTAATGTTGTCTCTGGCCTGGTCTCTTTGTGTGTTTTCACAGTGGCAGTGGGAATATTTCTGGAAGGTGTAGCTAGAAATAACTATTCATGGAAGTGACTATGATACATTCTACTAAACTCAAACTAGATACATCTCCAACTAAACTTCCCCTTAGAAAGATCCCCCAAATATCTGTAGCTACTGCAACGCCACTGTGCCAGTGTGGCAGGGATAGGTCAGATTGGAAAGAGAGAGTTGTCTCAATTCACTGAAATTAATATCTTACTTTTGTGAATTAAAAAAATACATATGCACATATTGTTAGGACCTGTATCAGTCAGGTTCAGCCAGAGAAACAGAGCTGGTAGGAGATACATATTAAGAGGTTATTGCAAGGAATTGGCTTACATGATTGTGGCAAGTCTGAAATCTTTAGGGAAGGCTGAAACTTCATGGCACAGCAAAACCTGTGGTCCACAGGTATAATTTCTTCTTCATCAAGAAAGCCTCAGCCCAGCTCTTAAGACCTTTGAACTGATTGAATCAGACCTACACAGATTATCTAGAATAATCTCCCTTATTTAAAGTCAATTGATTATGTACTTTAATCACATCTGCAAAATACCTTCACGGTAACACCTATGTTGGTGCTTGATTGAATTTCTGGTGACTATATCCTAGCTAAGTTAACAAATGAAAGTAACCATCATAGGGATGTTTTCACGTTTTGAAAGTGGTCCATATGAGAGAGGTACCCTGAGGCTCAAAGTGCACCTGCTTTGGATCACTCTGCACCTGCAGAGGGCATAGACATTGAGAGGGAGTGGGTAGAGAGGACTACCTAGAACTGCTCTGCAATTTTGCATCAGATGTTTTACAGACCCATTTATCTGTCCTGAGCTATTTATTTCATACATTTCTAAAAGTCTTCTGGATTTCTCTAGGTTGAATTTGTAGAAGAGACTACATTGTATTCCTCAGGATAATTCAGTGTTTGATCTTTGAGGAATGGAAAATTCATGGTCATATTAAGTAACATCACACAATAGGAGTATAAATAGAGTTATTTGCTTCTATTACCATATACCTGAGAATTATAATGGTCAATGCCTATGAGTACCCCACTCAAGAGAAATTGTGTTAGTTCTCAATGCTCACAAAGTTAGCTACCTGGGTCTTTAAAAAAAAAGGGGGAGGTAAAGGCTTTCAGATATCAAGAAGGCAATTAACAATTACCAGCTTTTGAAACTAATGCTTTTTCAAAATTGATTTATTTGACTGCATCTTCTCATTGCATTTAGGAAAAGATTCTTTTAAAATAAATATCAGAGAATGAATAATGCTTTAGAAACATTTAACCTTGGGGGCAAGGCACTTAATAAGGATTATTTATTTTTTTTAGAGGATAGAGTCTAGTCAGAGTAATGTTTTGTAACAGCCACAAAAATACATATAAGTGGGAGTGTTCAATATATTTGGACCTTGGCTCTGAAATGTTGGTACAAGTGTTTGAAGGATTAAATTTTGTGCCTTATGTTCAAGGGTAAATAGGCTCTGAGTCTGCTACTGCATGGGAGAAAATGGCATGACTGCTTTTTAGAGCATGTCAATGAATCTTTATGTGCATTTGTAGTATCATCGATTTTTCTAGTTTGGCAGAATTTTTTTTAGCTTTGCCTTAAGAAAAGCCTAAGCTGCTTTTCCTACATGAACATAACTGCTTTGGGAGAAAGAACTATCTCCACACATACATCTCTAAATCCAGATTAATACCTCTGACTACATCCAGATTCCAAGCATTTCTTTAGTTGTGACCAGACACATATCTTAGGTTCTGCAAAACGGACAGAGAAGTCATTGTTTGTCTCTATAGCCATCTTTTGGAGATTATTAAACTTATGTTGAAACCGCCAGGAAGAGAGATGCTCCCAAGGTAAACAAGGATTACAGTGGGAGTGGTAGGGATAGGCAGTAGTGCGAGGGTAAACCAGCTCTCCCCGCCCCCCCAAAAACGCCCGATTTCTTAGTGTTTCCTGATTTCCATAATGTAAATACACTCATCATGGTGAATTTCAAGCTAACAATGAGTGGCTTTCAAAAATCCTAAATATCCAACAGTCAGAGCCAGCAACAGCAAGCTCCAGACAGCTCTTGCACACCACTATCCATTTCTTCTTCTGATTAATTCAACATTTACTGAGTACCTGCTATGTGTTACCCACCATGCTTGATCTTTACGAGAATAAATAAGTTAATTAATATGACCTGGTCTACCAGGAATTTATCAACTACTCTCTCTTGAAGCAAAGAAGTTGCTTAAAATTTGGGGTGTAGAAGTCAGGAACAAATAAAATGCAGCATTTCATGAGGTGGAATGTGAAAACTTTCATTTGTAACATTCAAGTATAAATTACAATGGGCATCTGGTTACCATTTTTATCAATCTATCATACCTGAATTTTTTTGAAACTCATGTCTACTGACCTTGTTTTCATGATAAAAAACTACTACCCAATAATTAATTTTATTTCCTTGGTGTTTAAAATGAGCCTAGGAGTCAACTCGTTCCCGGTGCTCTTCCTACACCGGTGTTTCTGTTGAAATCCTTGGATTGGTTAGCTATGGTAGGAAAAAAGAAACATTTCCCCTTCTCCTCTGTTTCTACCTGTGTTCATAGATGAGAGAGTTGTGCGCCACACCAGATTCCCACCTCAGAGGAATTTTGAAGTGAGCCCTCTGACCTCTTTCCTTGTTTACCCCTATGCTCATTTTTCTCCACAACAGGAAGAGTTGCAAGCATGATTCATCAGAGTCTGAGTCATTGAGCCAAGACTAAGATAAATGCCTTTGGGAGGCACAGTCTTTTCACCTCTTATGTACTTTTTTAAAAAGAATTTTCCAAAATTTTTAAAATTTATTTTTTGAATTGAAACCTAATTGATTTTATATATTTATGGGGTGCAGAGTTGATTATCAGTATTTGTGCTCAGTATGGGAGGATAAAATCAATATTATTAGCATGTTCATCATTACAAATCATAATTACTCTTTGTACTCTCACCCAATGACTCTCTAACCATCTTCCCTCTTCCTCTTTCCCACCTCTAGTAAATATAGGTCTGTTCTCTCCTTCTGATAGCTCAATGTTTTAAGACCTCTCACATACTGATGGATTTAAATGATGACCTGATAAATTGGACAGTGTCCTCACAGTAAGCGGAAGACTGGGTAGATGGAGTAGATAGGCCTACTCTTCTGCTTCTTGTGGCTGGCTGGGTTAGTGAGTCAGATGTTTGCTTTCCACTCCGTCTCTTTCTTCAACTATCCTTTCTTCCCTCCTCTTAAGAGAGAAGAGGATCTCACTTCAACTTTGAATGTAAACTGCATTTTCCAATCTTTTACCATTGAGATATAGGGCACATGTCCTGGTGTTAATGAAATTCACAATAAGTTTTTGCTTAACTTTTGATTTTTACAATATATTCTCTTATTGAGGGACAAACTATATAGAAACTGAAATGCTACTAAAAACTCTACAGTTTACCTTTTACCACTTTTCCATTCTATCCAGCCTAATTTTTCTTGAGCAACCTGTCCAGGCTTATTTCTTCTTGAAACTTTCTTCTTGAAACCTCTTCCTTTCAACTAATATTCTTTTGTCAATGAATTCCCAAATATTTCAACAATCTCTTTACCTCCCTTGTCAACAGAATCTGGACTTTGTCTGCTGAACCCACACTTATATTTTATAATATCCTGAATGGAGACAATTTCAGCCCTTTATGACACAGAACGAAGAAAAAAAGAGCAGTAGGTTGCTTTTGTTATTCCTCTTAACCACCTCCAGCAGCAGTTTGCAGCCCCTCATCCTTAAACATAAATTCCAATTGTTAAGTGTTTTCAGATCTCCCTGGTGATCAGAAAGAAACAGAAAATCACGGGTGCGATAGATGTGTAAAAAGATGATATTTTGGAACGATATGTTATTTTGGGAGAAAAGAGGGACAAAGACAACACGTACAAAGTGCACTATGCTTAGGACTGAACCTGGTCCATGAACAGGGTATGTTTTTCTGCTTACTTGAACCTTCCTTAATTTCTTTTGGCAACATTTTGTAGTTTTCAGTATACAAGTCTTTTGCTTCTTTGGTCAAGTTTTTTCCAAAGTTTTTAATTCTTTTTGAATCTATTGCAAGTTGAATTGTTTTCTTAATTTCCTTTTGGGATTGCTCATTGTTAGTGTGTAGAAATGCAACTGATTTTTGTATGCTGATTTTGTACCCTGACACTTTGCTGAATTCCTTTTTTAGTTCTAATAGGTGTGTATGTGTGTGGCATGCACATGCTGTGTATTGATTGAACTGTGTCTGGCAAAGTTCATATATTAGAAGCTTAATTCCCTCTGTAACTGTTGAGGGTGGCAAATCCTGTTATGGTAATTGAAAGGTGGAGCCTAGAAGAGGTGATTAGATTGTAGGACCTTGCTGTAGTGAATGGGTTAATAATGGTGCTCAGGTGGTCTGACTGCTTTGGAAGGAGAGCATATGAGAATCTCTCTCTGGCAGCTCTGCCATTTTCTGCCATGTGAGACCTCTACAGTGCTGAAAAGCCATCACCAAAGAAAGCCCTCACCAAATGTGTTCCTTGGATTTTGGACTTCCCAGCCTCTGAAACTATAAGCAATAAATTTCATTTTCTTACGAATCACTCAGTTCCAGATATTTTGTTATAAGCAACAGAAACAGATTAATGCAGTGTGTGTACGTAAAATCTTCAGGGTTTTCTACATATAAGATAATGTCATCTGCAAACATAATTTTACTTCTTCCTTTCTGATTTGGAAGCTTTTTGTATTCCTTGTCTGATTGCTCTGGCTAGGGCTTTCAGTACTATTTTGAATAGAAGTAAAGAAAGTGGGAATCCTTACTTTGTTTTGGATCTTGGAGGAAAAATTTTCATTTTTCATCATTGAGTATGGGGTTAACTGTGGACTTTTCATATATAGTCTTTGTTATGTTGAGGTAATTTCATTCTATTCCTAATATGTTGAATGGTTTTTTTTCATAAAAGGGTGTTGAATTTGTGAAATGTATTTTCTGCATCTATTGAGATGGTCATGTGATTTTTATCCTTCATTCTGTTAATGTGGTATATCACATTGATTGATTTGCTTATGTTGAACCAGTCTTGCTTCCCAGGGATAAATCCCACTTGGTTATAGTGTATAATCCCTTTAATGTGCTGTTGAATTTGATTTGCTACTATTGTGTTGGTGACTTTTTGCATCCATATTCATCAGGAATATTGGCCTGTAGTTTTCTTTTTTTGCAGTGTCTTTGTCTGGCTTTGGTATCAGGGTGATGCTGCCCTCATAGAATGAGTTTGAAAGCACTTCTTCCTCTATTTCTTGGAAGAGTTTAAGGAAAATCAGCATTAATTCCATTAATATTTGGTAGAATTCACCTGTGAAGCCTCTGGTCCTAGGTTTTTCTTTGTTGGGAGGCTTTCAATTGCTGATCCAGTCTCCTTATATGTTATTGTCCAGTTCCAGATTTCTGTTTCTTCTTGATTCAGTTTTGGTAGTTGTTTGATTCTAGGAATTTATTCATTTTTAGATTGTCTAATTTGTTGGCATATAATTGTTAATAATAACCCTTTATAATCCTTTTTATTTGTGTGGGACCAATTGTAATATCTCCTCTTTCATTTCTAATTTTATTTATTGTAATCTCCTTTTTTTCTTAGTCTAGGTAAGGGTTCTTTGATTTAGTTTATGTTTTAAAAAAATCTGCTCTTAGAGTTATGTTTATTTTTTCTGTTGTTTTTCTATTCTCTATTTGACTTATTTTTGGTCTTATCTTAATTTCCTTTCATCGGCTTACTTCAGACTTTGTTCTTTTTGTAGCCCCTTGAGGTATAAAGTTAGATTATTTATTTGAGATCTTTCTTCTTTAAAGTATAAGTATTTATCACTATAATGTACTCAAGCTCATAGAGGCAGAAAGTAGAATGGTGGTTACCAGGGGGTGGGAGGAGGAAGAAATGAGAGTAGCTGTTGAATGGGTACACAGTTTCAATAATGCAAATGAAACAGTTCTTGAGATTTCCTGTATAACAATGTGCATAGAGTTAATAATATTTTTCACTTAAAAATCTGCTAAGGGGCCAGCCAGTTATCTCAGTTGTTTAGACTTCAGTGCTGTAACACCAAGGACAAGGGTTTGAATCCTTATATTGGCCAGCTGCCATAAAAAAATAAAAAATCTGTTAAAAGTGTAAATCTCATGTTATATGTTCTTTGTAACAATAAAAAAAGGAAGAGTGAATTTGGTTCTGCTGGAGTATGCCATGTGAAAGAATTTATATGTGTAAATTAAACAAAAGAAGATTGGTTGAAAGTATTATCCTTGAATATATTAGGAGGAGATTGGCTGTGGTGGCAAGAAAGGACTATTTTGAATAGAAACAGTAAAAGTGGAAAATAACGCCTATCTCCCAGATACGGAATAGAAACAACTATCACATCAGAGATAAGGTGCTCAAGACTGGTATTGACCATGTAGAATTCTCACATGGTTTAAATCTGTGCCCTTGTGCTGCCTGATGTCTACAACTGTGGGCCGATCACTGAGGGGTCTTGGCTGCATCACCTGCTCCGCTCAGCTTATCTCTGATGCAAAAACACATACCCAGAGTCAAGTTGCTTCCTTAACTTCCTGCATGTATATCAGGTCCCATTAACAACACGGAACAGAATTATTTGTTTTCTATTCCTTTATGTTCCTCCATCCCTTCAACTTTTAACATTATTTGTATTACCATCTTCTCCCTGAACTTATTCACCAGTATTTCTCAAGGACTTTAATACCTGCAGTTCAGTTGTCCTACCTGTCTGTTTTTTTGTCAGCAATATGTAAATGTTATGATATTCATTTTCTTTCTAATTTAGCCTTAAACACAACCAAATCTTGGATTTTGTTACCTGGAACTGTTCCAGTTTAAAGATATCAGTCTGTTAAATGACTCAGTTCAACCAGTCAACTTTCAACTTCTTCCAAAGCCATATTGTTGACGGACCAGTTTTAAACTTCCTTTATATTTTCTATTTTTGATACTCTTATCTCTAGTCCTAGTCTCTTCTGACGTCAATTGCTTCCTTAACCAGGTTAATACCAGAATAAACCCTCTCAGCTATGCATGGCATTCAGTTCTTGGCTTCTTTTGCCTTCTGTAATTACTCCACTGACAAAATTCAACCCTTGGAAAACTTACCTATTTGGATCCTTTAGTCCAGTGTTAAAGCTGTAGTGCATCTTCTAATTATACCACCTTGGTACAATATACATCCATGGGATATTCACTGCTACTAAGCATGCTTTTCTGCATTTCTAAATGACTCCTTATTGATTTCGTTACAGCAATTATTCTTGATGATTTTTATTCTCTCTAGCTTTCTAAACCAACTCTTTTCCTTACTGTCACTGAGTTATATTACTTTTACTTCATTGAGGAGATTGAGTATTGAGTATGAGCTATGTCAACACGCTCCTGTATCTTTTGACTGTTTTCTCCCATCTCAGCAGATGTTCCCCTCCACCACTCCAAAGTTTATCTCTTTCTCTCTACTATTGATCCCATCACTTCTAATTTACTCCTGGATTCTACTATATGAGCTATCTATTTCCTTAGTATTTTCATTATCTCCCTCTCCAATCATGTGTTCCCTAAACTTGTACATATTCTCAGGTATACAGTAACTTAAAAAGTTCTGTTGAATCTCCAGACTGGATAAGATAGAGTTAGCACACTCCACTTCCATTGAACATACTGAAAATAGCTATAAATCATGGACAGAATGCATGGGAGAGGTATTTGAATATTCTGAAAAGTAAATCGTAGAAGGTGGCTTAAGGAAGAAACATGAATTTGAAGTACCACAGAACCATCTTTATATTTTTTAATATAAAAATAACTTTATATTTAAAAAAAATAACCTCTTGTACCTCTGGCCTGGGATCTGGGCAACTCAAAACTTTTAAATAAACATTGACATGGACAGAGGAATCTCTCTAGGGGAAGCCCTCTATTTCACCCTTACTGAGCAGGAAAAAGATCTTTTGGTGGGGAAAGCAGTGGCAGCAAGTTCCCATAAGTGACTAAAACTTTAAGGGAGAGGAAATTCCTTCTTTGATTGGAGTAACAGTGATTTCCAGAGGGTGGGCTGGCCTTCTTTGCTCTTTTTCCTTTTTTTCTATCTTCTTGTTTGTGCTAGGTTCTACACAGTTGCAGGAAATGTATGGCAGAGCTGGGTAACTAAAGGTCCAGCTTTCTGATTTGAGGACCAAAAGAGAGAGCACCAAGGAAGTGGAAAATACTGAGAAGATCATAGAAATAGGGGAACTTGATAATGCAACTGGTTAAAGTTGTTTATGAACTGGTGGGCTCAGATCTTAGTTGCATGTATGTGAATCTGATCCTAAGTAGCATGCCAAAGACTTTGATGGCTGGCCAGCTAACTCAGTTGGTTAGAACATGGTGTTATAACACCAAGGTCAAGGGTTTGGATACCCATACTGGTCAGCCAGCAAGAAAAAAAAAATAGACTTTGAGAACTGGACTAAGAGATAGGCCTCTGCCTAGGTCCCAGACTGGCCACTGGGTGTATGCATGTGACTTTGAAAATAGAACTGACATTGAAACCACAACATACATAGATGACTAGTCTGAACTTGCAGTCTGAACCCATTTGAATATATTGCCTAATAAAATAAAAATGTCAACATTCTCCACAGGATTTAAACAAGACCCATGGGCCGGCCCGGTGGCGC
Source organism: Galeopterus variegatus (assembly GCF_000696425.1). Lineage (NCBI taxonomy): Eukaryota > Metazoa > Chordata > Mammalia > Dermoptera > Cynocephalidae > Galeopterus > Galeopterus variegatus. Next base: position 49,151 of record NW_007726231.1, on the reverse strand, counting down.
ACTGCTACAGTGCGCCGCTTGGGAAGTGTGGTGGCGCTCCCGCTGAGGGTTCGGATCTCACATACAGACCGGCCGCTCACTGGCTGAGCGAGGTGCGGGAGCAACACCAAGGGTTGCGATCCCGTTGCCGGTCCCGGTCCGGTACGGGCGCGACACTGAGGGTTGCAATCCGTTGCCGGTCACGAAAAAAGACAAAAAGGAAAAAAAATAAAAATAAAAAATAAAAATATAAACAAGACCCAGAATTTCATAGCTTAGTATTCAAACATCTAGGATACAATCCAAAAGTACTTGCCATACAAAAATGAGTGATAATCTCAAATTGCATGGTTAAAAACAAAACAAAACAACAACAACAAAAAAAAACAACTGGTGCCAAATCTGAGATGATAAAGATGATGGAATTATTTGACAAAAACTTTAAAGTAGTTTTTATAAGCATGCTTTAAGAACTAATGTGGGGAACTCTCTCAAAAAGAATGTGAAGATAGAAGGTTTCAGAAAAGAATAGAAGATATAATGAAGAAACAAATAGAAAGTTTAGAATGAAAAACTACAATTGCTTAAAAGAAAAAAACTCACCAGATGAGATCAATAGCAAGATGGATTCCATATCTTGGCTATTGTAAATAGAGCTGCAATAAACATGGGAGTAGAGGTATCCCTTTGACATGATGATTTCCATTCCTTTGGGTATATACCCAGCAGTGGGGTTGCTGGATTGTATGGCAGTTCTATCTGTAGTTGTTTGAGAAACCTCCATACTGTTTTCCATAATGGCTGCACCAATTTACAGTCCCACCAAGAACATAGAAGGGTTCCCCTTTCTCCACATCCTTGCCAGCATTTGTTATTCTCTGTCTTCTTGATAATAGCCAGGCTAACTGGGGTGAGATGATATCTCAATGTGGTTTTGATTTGCATTTCCTTGATGATTAGTGATGTTGAGCATTTTTTCATGTACTGCTCAACTATAAAAAAGAATGAAATTCTGCCATTCACAGCAACATGGATGAGCTTGGAAAAAATTATGTTAAGTGAAGTAAGTAAGGCACAGAAAGAGAAATACTGCATGCTCAACTATAAAAAAGAATGAAATTCTGCCATTCACAGCAACATGGATGAGCTTGGAAAAAATTATGTTAAGTGAAGTAAGTAAGGCACAGAAAGAGAAATACTGCATGTCCTCACTCATAAGTGGGAGCTAAAAAACAAACAAACAAAGAAACAAACAAACGAGAAAAGAGACAACAACCAAGATAATAAGTTGAACTTTCATAAGGAGAGAACAGAACTATGGTTACCAGAGTTGGGAAGGAAGGAGGGGCAGGGGGATTATGGAGAAACTGGGTGATGGACACAGAGAATAATTATGTTTTATAATGATGAATATGCTAATAATCCTGATTTGATCATCACATATTGTACACAAATACTGACAGTCAAATATATATCACACAAATATGTATAGTCAATTATATTTCAATAAAAAAAGATGGAGATGACAGAGTAAATAATCTGAACTTGAAGCAAGATCAATAGAAATAATCCAATCTGAACAACAGAGAAAAACAATATTAAAGAAAATGAACAAAGCCGCAGGAATCTGTGGGACAATACCACAATGTTTAACTTTGTGTCATCAGAATCACAGAAGGAGAGAAGAAAGAGAAAGCGTGAAATGTAGAAAAAGTATTTGAAGAAATAAGGGCTGAAAAGTTTCCACACTTGGCAAAAGACACAAACCTACAGATTTGAGACAATCAGCCAGCAAGCTCAAGCATGATAAATTCAAAGGAATTTATACCCCAACATATAATTAAACTGCTGAAAACTAAAGACAAAGAGAAATCTTGAAAGCCCCTAGAGAAAAATAATATATATTTTTTAGGGGAACAGTGATTCTGTAACTAAATCAGAAAATGTGAAAGGGAGAAAAAAGTGGAATGACATTTTTCAAGTACTGAAAGAAAAGAATTGTCAATCCAGAATTCTAAATTCAGTAAAAATATTCTGCAGGAATGACAGTGTAATAAAGGCATTCTCAGGTGAAGGAACACTAAAAGACTTTGTTGCTAGCAGACCTGCTCTAAAATAATTTATAAAGTACATTTTCGGACAGAAAATGATAGCAGAAGAAAACATGGAGTATCAGGAATGAAGGAAAACAACAGAAATGGTAAGTATCTGTATAAGCATAATAGAACGTTCACTTCATATTTGATGATTGAAAGCAGGATATAAGATCAGCACACAAAAATCAACCATATTTCTACATATTAACAGTAAGCAGTAGAAAACTGACATTTTAAAAAAAAGCCTCTTCAATAACTATAAAACTTTAGATACTTGAGTATTTTATTAACTATGCAGAGAGATATTCATGTGTTAGAGCACTTGGTGGTAAAAATGTCAATTCTCCCCAGATTGATCTACGAATTTAATTCTATTTCAATCAAAATTAAAGCAGGATTTTTTTGAGATGTAAACATTTATGATGTAAAGGCCAAAGAACTAGAGTAGCCAAAACAATTTTGAAAAAGATAAATAAAGTTAGGAGAATGACAATACTTCATTTTAAGACTTATTCTAAAGCTACAGAAATAAAGACTGTGTGATATTGGCAAATAGACCCATAAATCAACGGAACCAAATAGTCTAGAAACAGATCCACACAAATGTGGTCGATTTATTTTTGACAAAGATGTAAGGGAAATTCAATGGAGAAAGGGTAGTCTTTTCAACAGATCATGCTGGAGCAATTGGACAACCACCTGCAAGAAGATGAACCTTGACATAAACCTCACACCTTATACAATAATTAATTTAAAAGGATCAAAAATTTTAATGTAAAACTTAAGGCCATAAAAGATTTTAGAGGTACACTTGGGGAAAAAACTTTACACTCTGGAGTTAAGCAAAGAGTCCTTGGACAAGATATCAAAAGCATAGTTAATAAACGAAAAAATAATAAATTACACAATCGAAATTAAAACCCCTTGTTCTGTGGAAGACATTGTTCAGAGAATAAAGACAAGTTAGAGATGGAAAAAAAATATTTACAATTCAGATATCTTGCAAAGATTTTGTATCCATAATATATAAGATCCCTCAAAACTTAAGAGAAACAAAACAATTCAACTAAAAATGTGCAAAATACTTGAAAATACACTTTACTAAAGAGGTTATATAGAAAGATAGAAGGGAAATAAGCAGATGAAAAGATATTTAACATCATTAGCCATTAGGAAATCACAAATTCAAACCACAGGGAGATACTGCTACATACCCATTAGGATATTTAAAGTGAAAATAACTAAACATACCAAATCCTAGTGAGGATGCAGAGTAACTGGAGCTTCTAGACTACTGGTAGGAATTAGACATGGTAGAGCCACTCCAACAGACTGGTGATTTCTTATAAAGTTAAACCTCTCCTAGGCAGAAAAATGAAAACACGACAACCTGAACACATATGCTGACAGCGGCGCTATTCATAATTGCCAAAAAATCTGATGTAATAACTCAAATGTTGTTTAGTAAGTGAAAGAATAAACAAACTATGGTACATCCACACCACAGACTACTACTCAACAATAAGAAGGAATGAGCTATCAATATAGGCAACAACTCGGATGAATCTCAGAGACAATATGCTCAGTGAAAGTTTATAAACTGTACGAATCCTTTTAAATGTCATTTTTTTTCCTTTTTGTCTTTTTTCGTGACCAATAACGGGATTGCAACCCTCGGTGTCGTGCCCGTACCGCGACTGGCTACGGGATCGCAACCCTCAGTGTCGCACCCGCACCGCGCTCAACCAGTGAGCGGACCGGTCTCTATATGGGATCCGAACCCTCAGCAGGAGTGCCGCTGTGCTCCCAAGCGCTGCACTCTACCGAGTGTGCCACTGGGCCGGCCCTATATGTCATTTTTGAAAAGACAAAATTATAGCAATGGAAAACAGATCAGTGGTTGCCAGGGGTAAAGGATGGAAGCAGAATGTTACTGGACAATCACATGCAAGAAAATGAACCTTGACATAAACCTCTCATATTATGCAATAATTAATTTTAAATGCATCAAAAATTCAAATTATAAAGGGTGTTACTAGCATAAAGAAGTTTTGATGTGATATAACTGTTCTGTATTTTGATTGTAGTGGTAGTTACACAAATCCACTCATGTTAAAATTTGTAGAACTGTAATTTTAAAATGATACATTTTACCTTATGTTTATTTCAAAATTTATTCATTTTTTTTGGCAGTGGGCCGGGACAGGGCTGGAACCCTTGACCTGGGCATTATCAGCACCATGCTGTAACCAACTGAGTAACCAGCCAGCCCCCTGTATGTTTATGTTTCTAAAACTCATGGTTATAAAAAAGGTTTTCTTTTGATTTTTCTACTCTATAAGGTTCCAGACTCACTGATCTTATTCCCCTTGCTGACAAACTTCTCAAAAGAATATTGGATACCAGTTCCAATAGTTTTCAATTATGACATTCCTCTCTCCCCATATTGCTGCTTTGCCTGACACAGATTTATCATCTCTCTTCCCCTGGGTGACTGAGATGCAAAGGATTACTCAGAGCCCATTTCTTCTGAGCAGTGAGAGACCCCAAAGGGGTTAATCTCCCAGAACCCTCAAGAGAGAGGTATTCCTTCCTTTGGAAATTAACCACAAACTGGGGTTCTCTCCTTGCATTTATTCTCCAGACCAGAAAATTACAGAAAAAGAACATAGGTGGGGTTATGGCTAGGTATAGTTTAATAGTAGAAACTGGTAACATCAGTCAAACAAGCAAAGTGGCATTCCATAATGCAATTTGCAAAAGGTTAAGTTGATCCACCAACAAAAGCTTGATCTTAGCAAACACTGTTTTTCCCTATAGCAATTTCCCCAGTATTTTACATATCAGTTAAGTGACTTGTCTGTCCTTGAGCCAGCAACTCTGCTGTGTTACAAAGACTTTAGCCTGAGGAAAGTTTTCTAACTTTTGCAAGGTTAACATTTCTATATGTAATTCCAAAAGGTTAGGCTAAACCTGAGACTACAGGGCTTTGGAAAATAGGCCCTGTGAAATACATTTGCTTTATAAATGTTAGCGCTCTCTACACCATATTCTAGGCATCCTCAAAGTTCTATTTATTCTATCTTTGCACTATTTTATCATCAATATGGCTTCTCCTTTTTATGTCTATGCATTCTTCTGCCTCTGAAATGCTCCAGGCACACCATGTTGGTTGTCATGAGAACTGAAAAAAATGTCTTTTCAACTGCCCATGCTTTGGCTTGGAAACTTCTTCAGGCTCGCTCTTATTCTTCTTACTTCAAACTGTCTCTTGTTATCTCCTCTTGGTTTAGGTTGGTATAGTTTGAATGTTTGTGTCCTCTTCAAAATGCATGTTCAAACTTTATCCTCAATGCAACAATATTAAGAGATAGGGCCTTTGAGATTATTAGGCCATAGGGACTCCACCCTCGTGAGTGGATTAGTGTCTTTTAAAAGGGCTTGAGGGGTGAGTTCATTCCTTCTGTCCCTTCTGCCATGTGAGGACACAGTGTTTGTTCCCTTGGGAAGATGCAGCAACAAGGTGCCATCTTGGAAGCAGATAGCTGCCCTTACCAGACACCAGACCTGCTGGCTCCTTCATGTCAGACTCTCAGTCTCCAAATATGTGAGAAATAAATTTCTGTTCCTTATAAATTACTCAGTGTCAGGTATTTTTGTTATAGCAGCACGAATGGACTAAGACAAGGAAGCTACTCTCCGTGTACCTTTTTTCTTGTCCACTACTCCAGCATGTGCTGGTGTCTCCCCAGGATTCTCTGCTATTTACACAGTCAGACTCTAGCTCCATGCCAATATTTCTATTACTAAGTGATTCCTAGTAGGTATCAATACACCCCAAGAGAGTTCCAGAAAATTAGTTATTATCACTAGGTGACTTCATCACATGCTTCAATAATAAGAACTGTGTCAGTCAATTTTTAACATGGCATTGATGGAAAAGCAGGAATATGGCTTGTGCACAGTGTGTGGCCAATGTTGCAGGATAAGCATACAACCTGTTATGGGCTGAATTATGCTCCACCATTCATATGTTGAATCCTGAACTCCTAGTACCTCAGAATATAACCGTATTTGGAGGCAAGGCCTTTAAAAAGGTGATTAATTTATAAAGAGGCCATTAGGGTGGGCCCTAACCCAAACTCACTGTCCATATAAGAAGGGGAAATTTGGACACCCAAGGAGACAACAGGGTTTTGTGCACACAGAAGAAAGGTCATGTGAGCACACAGTGAGAAGGCAGCCATCTGCAAGCCAAGGAGAGGGGCCTCAGAAAAATCCAAACTTGCCAAAACTTTGCTCTTAGACTTCTAGCCTCCAGAAATGTGAGAAAATAAGTTTTTGTTGTTTGGGTCACTCAGTCTGTGATATTTTGTTATGGCAAACTTAGCAAACTGATACACTATCAATAAAAATGCATTCCTGGCACAGCTATCAACGTGTGTAAATGCTAATGATCAGGCTTCAGTGAATGAGCAGACCCTGGACAAATCTGATAATCACAGTGAAGTAGGAAAAGAAAGAAAAATCCTATTTCTCCAGGTTTATCTCTTTTTCCTATTTATTGACCTAATAATATACACAATAATTAGGTCATGCAAATGACCTTTTATAGAGGCATATGCTGACATAAAACTGTTGAAATAAGGTTGATATCTTTGTAGCAGCAGCAGCCTCTGAACACAGCCTCTTCTTTCCTGCTTTCTCTCTTTCATCCAAAATGGAAAGTTATGGGGAACATTTGCAGATGTTGCTGGGTAGAGGGCAGAAGAAAGACATGTAGGAGAGAAAGCTTTTTGCCCAGTCTTCCTCCAATTTATCTTTGGTTCTGTGAAGTGGATGTGAATGGGTGGGAGTAAAGCCATCCCTGGCTGGGAGATGAAAATCCTCTGCAGAGCCTCAGCATAGTTATTGAAGCTTTAAATCCAGCTGTGTGAGAAGCTGACAGTAAGAGCTGTATGTACCTTGGGATGGCTTGTTCTATCCTTTATTTCTGAATTATCACTATCAGACCTCTGAGTTTTAATCTGGTGATGTTTTTCTTTTCTTTCTTTATTTTTTTAAAAATCAGGAACAGCGGATATTCTTTCTGGTGGGGATGGCAGTTTTAGTGGTGGTGAAAGAATAAGGAGGTGAAAAATGTTGACAACTTACATCTATAGCGAAGAGACTATTTCTTATGTTATCTACTGTCCCTGGCTTCAGGGATCAGGCAAAGATTTTTCTTTTTCCTTAAATATTGTGCAGAACTGGTTTGCCAAGTGGTGTGGGATTTAAAAATTAGGTACTTATGCAAGATGTCTAAAGAAAGTGTGCATGAAAGTTGGTTAAAATGCCACATCATGTAGGATTTCAGGTTGGAATAATTAACAACTTTAAAACAGATCTACCACTCTGCTCCTCTTTCACTGTGGTCAGTAAAACTGAACAGCCCATGGAAGTAGAAAGTTATTGACATCCAATTTGGAAAGATTATTTGAAATGAGCAAATTCATAGCTATGTTGTTTTTTTAAAAAAATAAAATGTATCAGGCCGGCCCGGTGGCGCACTGGAGAGTGTGCTGCTTGGGAGCACGGCGGCGCTCCCACTGAGGGTTCGGATCCCATGTGGAGACCGGTTCCCGCTCACTGGCTGAGCGCGGTGTGGGCGCAACACCGAGGGTTGTGATCCCGTTGCCAGTCAGTAAAAAAAGACAAAAAGGAAAAAAAAAAATAAAATAAATAAATAAATAAATAAATAAAATGTATTTGTATACCCATATATTTTGTTATTTTGGATACCCTGAATCAAAGACAGGCAATCCTTTTATCAATCTGAGCCATGAGAATTTAAAAGAAATTCTATGTCCTGATTAGGAGAAAGTGAATTTTTCCATCTCTGTGGAAATCAGTTCAAATGACATGGATATTTCATTCTATAAAAAACATCGATCTGGATCTACATTACTAATTCATTACTTCAATATATTTATTGAGTATTCGCTTTTTCTAGGTACTGCTTAAAAAGGATAGACAAAGTTTCTCCTATACGCAGCTTATATACTGGGAGAAGACAGATAACAAACAAGTAAATGAGTTCAGAAAGTGATTAAGAGCTAAGAAGAAAATACAACAAAGTGAGATTGCATCCTCAGTGAAGACTTTAGTGAGGAGATAACATTCATCTCAGAACCATATGATAAGGAGTCAATCATGCAAAAATTGTCTAGGGGAAGAGCTTTTCTGGAGGAGGGAATGGCAAGTGCAAAGGCCTTAAATTGAGAGGAGCTTGATATGTTCCAGGACTAAAAGAAGACAGTGTGTCTGGAGCATCTTGAGGGGGAGATGAAGTCAGAGAAGGGGTTGGGGCCAGCTCTGGCAGGGCTGCTAGGCCAAGGTAAGGTCTCTGGGTTTTATTCTAAGTAGGTAGGGAAGCCAGTGGAGGGTTTTAGGCAGAAGAGTGACAGGATCTAATTTACATTCTTGAAGCATAATTCTGGACACTTTAAGAAGAATCGATTTTATGGAAACAGAGAGACCAACTGGGAGGTTGTTGCGATATCCAGATGGGAGATGATTGTGCCTTGGACAGAGTGGGTGTAGTGCAGATGGAGGGAACCAGACTGATTCTGAATATTTTGGAAGGGAGAGTCAATAGGACTTGCATAGAAATTGGTAGGAGATGAGGCAGAAAGAGAAACTGAAGCTGACTCCTGGGTTTGAGGGTTGAGCTACAGGTTGACAGTGCTTCTATTTTCAGCAAAATATGAAGTAAAACAATTAGATAGATGACAGGGTCAGAAAAGGAAGGAAGACTTGTGGGAGGTTTGAGGAGAAAGGAAAAGTATAGCACAGTTATTTTGTGAAATGTGAGAGAGAATAGGATGGCAAGTAAAAAAGAATTATTGGAAAGAGTATTCATTCTCTCCTAATTAGGATTAACTTTTGTGTGATACACGCTTTCTAAGCTTTTCCAATAGGATCCTTGTTATTGTGATTTCCTTTTCTAAGAGAAGGGAGGGACAGAAGAGAGAAATATGAATTAAAGAACTCATTTAAAAAATTATTTCAATTTTATTTGTATTTACTTTTGTGAGGTACATTTTGTTATTTCAATACATGCATATACATGTAATGATCCACTTAGGGTAGATGGCATAGTTTTGTACCCATTAGTCCACCACTTTCTCTGTTAACCATGATTCTATTCTCTACTTCTATGAGAACCACTTTGGTTTTTTTTAGATTTCACAAATGAGACCATGAGGTATTTGTCCTGTGCCTGACTTAACTTCACTTAACATGATCATTTCCACTTCCATCCATGTTGCTGCAAATGTTAGGATATCATTTCTTTTTATAGCTGAGTAATATTCCATTGTGTATATATGCCACAGGTTTTTTTTTTTAATTTTATTTTTATCCATTTATTCATTGATGGACATTTAGGTCAATTCCATCTCTTGGCTACTGTGAATAACATTGTGATGAATATGGGAGTGCAGGTGTCTTTTTGATATATATTGATTTCATTTCCTTTGGATATAGACCCAGTAGTGGGATGGCTGGGTGGTAAGATAGACCTGTTTTTAGTTCTCTGAAGAACCTCCATACTGTTTTCAATATTGGCTGTAACATTTTACATTCCCACCAACAACGTAGGAGGGATCCCTTTTCTCTGCATCCTCTCCAGCAGTTATGTTCTGTCTCGTTGATGATAGCCATTCTAAGTGGGTGAGGTAATATCTCAAAGTGATTTTAATTTGCATTTCCATGGTGATTAGTGATTTTGAGCATTTTTTCATGTGCTTGTTGGCCATTTGTATGTTTTCTTTTGAGAAATATCTATTCAGGTCCTTTGCCTATTTTTAAATTGTGTTTTTTTCTTTTTATTGCTTATTTATTTCTTATTTGCTGTTGAGTTGAGTTCCTTATATATTTTAGATATTAGCCCCTTGTCTGATGTGTAGGTTGCAAACACTTCCTCCCATTCTGTCAGTTGTCTCTTCACTTTGTTGATAGTGTCCCTTGCTGTGCAGAAGCTTTTTAGTTTGGTGTAGTCCCTTTGCGTATTTTTGCTTTAGCTGCCTGTCCCTTTGTGGTCTCATTCAAAAGAGCACTGCCCACTCCCATTTCATGTATTATTTCCTCCGTGTTCTCTTCTGGTAGTTTCATAGTTTCAGGTCTTATATTTAGGTCTTTAATCTTCTGGTTTCAATCTTCTGCATGTGGATATCCAGTTTTCCAAGTACTATTTATTGAAGAGTCCATCCTTTCCCCACCATATATTCTTGGCACTTTTGTCAAAAATCAGTTGAATACAAGTACATGGGTTTGTTTCTGGGCTTTCTGTTCTGTTCCATTGGTCTATGTGTCTATTTTTATGCCAGTACCACGCTGTTTTGGTTACTAAAGCTTTATAGTATATCTTGAAGTTAGGAAGTGTGATGTATCCAACTCTGTTCTTTTTGATCAAAATTGTTCTAGCTATACAGGGTCTTTTGTAGTTCCACATAAATTTTAAGATTTTTTTTTCTATTTCTATAAAGAATGTTATAGGTATTTCGATAGGAATTGCATTGAATGTGTAGATTGCTTTGGGTAATGTGGACATTTTGATGATATTAATTCTTCTAACCCATGAATATGGATCTTTCCACTTATTTGTGTCCTTTTTAATTTTTTTCACCAATGTTCTATAGTTTTCATTGTAAAGATCTTTCATCTCCTTGGTTAGATTTACTCCTAGTTATTCCATTTTTTGGTAGCAATTGTGAATGGGCTTACTTTCTTGACTTCTTTAGTTATTTCATTGTTGGCATATCAGAAAGCTATTGATTTTTGTCTGCTGATTTTGCATCCTGCCATTATACTGAATTCATTTATTAGTTCTACTAATTTTTTGGTGGAGTCCTTAGGGTTTTCTGTATATATGATCATATCATCTGCACACAGGGACAGTTTGATTTCTTCCTTTCTGATTTGGATGCCCTTTATTGCTTTCTCTTGCCTTATTGTGCTGGCTGGAGCTTCCAGTACTATGCAAAATAAAGGTGAAGAAAGTGGGCATCCTTGTCTTGTTCCAGATCTTAGAGAAAGAGACTCCAATTTTGTCCATTCATTGTGATATTATCTGTGGGTTTGTCATATATGGCCTTTATTGTGTTGAGGGACATTCCTTCTAGACCTAGTTTGTTGAGTGTTTTCATAATGAAGTGGTGTTGGATACTATCAAATGCTTTTTCAGCATCTATTGAAATGATCATATGGGTTTTTCCTTCATTCTATTGATGTAATGTATCATATTTATTGATTTATGTGTGTTGAACCATCCTTACACCCCTGGGATGAACTCTATTTGATCATGATGAATGATCTTTTAAAAGTGTTGTTGGATTCTGGTATTTTGTTTAGAATCTTTGCATCTGTGTTCATTAGGGGTATTGATCTGTAGTTTTCTTTTTCTGTTGTACATTTTTCCAGTTTTGGTTTAAAGTTAATGTTGGCCTCATAAAATGAGTTTGGTAGTATTCCCTCTTCAATTTTTTGGAAGAGTTTGAGAAGAATTGGTATTAGTTCTTCTTTAAAAGTTCGGTAGAAAAAACATTTGGAAGAATTTGGCAGTAAAGCCATCCAGTCCTAGGGTTTTCTTTGTTGGGAGACTTTTTATTACTGCTTCAATTTCATTACTTGTAATTGCATGTTTAGGTTTTCTAGTTCTTCATGATTCAACCTTGGTAATTTGTATGTGTCCAAGACTTCATCCATTTCTTCTATTTTGCTCACATATAGTTGTTCATAGTAGTCTCTTATCTTTGTATTTCTGTTGTACCAGTTGTGACATCTCCTTTTTCATTTCTGATTTTATTTATTTGAGTCTTCTCTCTTTTTTTCTTCATTAGTCCAGTTAAAGGTTTATCAATTTTGTTCATCTTTTTGAAAATTCAACTCTTATTTTCATTTATCTTTTGTGCCGTTTTTTTAAATCACTAATTTATTTATTTTTGCTTTGATCTTTGCTATTTCTCCCCTTCTATCGATTTTAGGTTTGGTTTGTTCTTGTTTTCTTTAGTTCCTTGAGGTGTAATGTTATGTTGTTTAGTTAAAGTCTTTCTTCATTTTTGATGTAGGAATTTATTGTTATAAACTTCCCTCCTGGACGTGCTTTTGCTATATACCACAGGTTCTGGTACATTGTATTTTCATTTTCATTTGTCTCCAGGAATTTTCAAATTTCCTTTTCGGTTTCTTCTTTGACCCATTTGTTGTTTAGGAACATGTCTAATTTTCATGTGTTTGTATGGTTTCTAGTGTTCCATTTGTTGTTGATTTCTAGTTTTATTTCCTTTGTGGTTAGACAAGGTAGTTGATATGATTTCAGTTGAGGCTTGTTTTGTGACCTAACATATGGTCTATTCTAAAGAATGTTCCATGTGAGAAAGATGTATATTCTGCAGCTGTTAGATGAAATGTTCTGTATATATCTGTTAGTTCTAATTGGCCTAGAGTAGAGATTAATTCTGATGTTTCCTGGTTAATGTTCTGTCTGGATGATCTGTCCTTTGCTGAAAGTGGGGTGCTAAAGTCCCCAACTATTTTTGTGTTGGAGTCTGTTTCTCTTGTTAGGTGTATTAGTAATTGCTTTACATAACTAGGTGCTCCAGAGTTGGGTGAGTGTATATATATATATATATATATAGAATTGTTATATCCTCTTGTTGAATTGATTCCTTTATCATTATATGATGACTTTCCTTATCTTATTTCACTTTCCTTGACTTGAAATCTATTTTATCTGATATAAGTATAGCCACTCCTTCTCTTTTTTGATTTCCATATGCATGAAATATTTTTTTCCATCCCTTCACTTTCAGTTGGCATGTGTCTTAATAGGTGAAGTGGGCTTCTTGTAGACAGCATATTGTTGGTTCTTGTTTCATAGTCCATTCAGCCACTCTGTGTCTTTAATTAGGGCATTTAATTCATTTACATTTAGAGTTATTATTAATATATAGGGACTTGTTACTGCCATTTTGTTACTTTTTTCTAGTTGATTTGTTGATTTTTTTTCTTTTTCTGATCTTACTGTCTTCCTTTGTGATTGAGTAGTTTTCTCTAGCAGTGCATTTTGATTTCTTGCTGTTTATTTTTAGTATGTCACATAAGTTTTTGTGTTATGGTTGCCATGAGGCTTACAAAAAACATGTTATAGTTATAACAGATTATCTCAAACTAATAACTTAAATTTGATATCTAAGAAAAAATGAAAGAACCAAAGTCAACTTGCTTTGGCATCATTTCCTTCCACTTTTAGACATTTTGTTGTTTGAAGTTACATAATTTAATATTGCCTATCTTTTATGCAGTTGTTCTATTTGTCGTTGTCTTGTTAGGTTTGTCCTTTAGTCTTCATACCAAGGATGTAAGCGGTCATTCAACCACCTTATGACATTGGGGTATTTTGAGGTGTGTGAACTTAAGATGAGTGTAGTGGAGTGAATTATGTGCCCCCAAAACTCATTAAAGCTTGAATTGTGTCCCCCAAGTTTTATGTATTAGGGACTTAGCCCCCATTGTGACTTTTAAGATGGTGGGAAATACTATTATGGTAATTGAAAGGTGTGGCCTTGAAGAGGTGATTAGATTGTAGGACCATGCCGTAGTGAATGGACTAAAAATGGTGGTCAAGGGCATGGTTCTGAGGGCTTTAAAAGAAGAGAGAGCAGAGTCTGTCTTTCTCTCTCTGCTCTCTCTGTGCCACCACTTCAAAATGTGATACTCTGCTATCACTGAAGTCACCACCAAAGGAAGCCTTCACCGGATGTGCTCCCTGGACTTTGGACTCCTAGCCTCTGAAACTGTAAGCAATACATTTCATTTTTCTTTATAAATCACCCAGTTTCAAGTATTTTGTTATAAGCCACAGAAGTAGACTAATTCAATGAGTATGTACCTTCAAATGTTTCCTTGCTGCTCCTTAGCACTGTCTTCTTTCAGCCTGAAGAACTCCCTTTAGCATTTCTTATAAGGCAGGTCTAGTTTTGGCAAATTCCCTTAGCTTTTGTTGGTCTGGGAATGACTTTATTTCTCCATCTCTGAAGGTTATTATTTCTGGATAGAGAGTGCTTAGCTGACAGTCTTTCACCTTCAGCCTCTGAGTATATCATCCCTTTCTCTTCTGGCTGTAGGGTTTCTGCTGAGAAGTCCACTGAGAGATATATTGGGTTTCCACTGAGTGTTATGTGTTTCTTTTCTCTTGCTGTGTTCAGTATCCTTTCTCTGTCTTTGGTTTTTGATAATTTGATTATGAGGTGCCTTGGACTCTTCTTTCTTGGATCGAATTTGGCTTCCTCTGAGTTTCCTGTACCTGGATGCTGAAATTTTCAGCCATTATTTCCTTGAATGTATGTTCTACGTCTTTTTCTTTTCTTCTACTTTGGGTATGCCAATTATGTGGAGGTTATTTCTCTTGAGGTAGTCTCATGTTTGCTGTATTTCTGTTCCCTTTTTTCCTTATCTTCTGATGTGATAATTTCATGTGTTTTATCTTTGAGCTCACTGATTCTCTCCTCAATTTGATTGAGTCTGTCATTGGAACTTTCTATTGTGTTTTTCAGTTCAGATAATGTATTTTTTATTTCTAGAATTTCTCCCGTTTTAAAAAAATTGATTCAATTCCTTTGTCAAGTTTTTCATTCTGCTCTTGTATTGTTTTCCAGGTACCATTTAATTTTCTATCTGTATTTTCTTGTGACTCCCTGAACATCCTCAAGAGAGTTATTCTGAATTCTCTGTCAGAGATTTCATAAATCCAGTGTTCCTCTAGGTCCATTGCTGGTACTTGGTTTGCTTTCTTTGATGGTGTCATATTTCTCTGTTCATTCTTGATCTCTGTGTCTTTATGTTGATTCCTGTGCATTTGAGGAGACTGCTACCTCTTCTAGGTTTTATAGGCGTTCTTTGGTGTTAGATTTTTGCTGTTAGAATTAGAGCTAAAAAATGTCACTTTATAGCATTGTGCCTCCTGAGTGTAGGATGCCCTGTCTGAAAGCCAGATGTCCTTCTGTCAGTTACAAGAGAAATATCATTCTAGCAAGGATATCTGCTGTGAAATGGAAATGTTCATATGGGTCTTATTAAGTATGAGAGAATTAACAATGGAGAAAAGCCAAATAGGTTTAATGATGGTGGTAAGAGCCTTTGGTGGTAATTGTGGTAAGAGCTTTCTGCCTAAATGTACATTTTCCCACATTCCAGAGTCTTGGTGAATCCAGAAAATGAGTTTAATCCCGTTTATCCATCTGTTCATCCTTTTATTGATTCATTCATCTAATTCATGAATATTTATTGAATGCCTGCTAGGTGCTATGTGCTGGAGATATACAGTAAATAAGGTGGATGCAGTCTCTTCCTTCATGGAGCTAACATTCCAATGAAGGGAACAGGCAGTAAACAAGTAAAGGAAATGGAGTGATGAGTGGTCAAGAAAGGTGCCTGAGGAAATGAAACTTGAGCTCTACAAGGATCTGGTGTGGGAGCATCCCAAACATGTGATAGCAAGAAAGAGTTAGGCATGATCAGAAGGGTGTAAAATAGGGAAGAGTGGCAGGGGATGTGATGTGAGGGCCAGGCAGGGGTCAGTTAACTTAGGAGAAATTTTTAAAATCTTGTAAATTTTACTCTTTCTTTTCAATCCCAATGTTCTCTGAAAGTTGCCAGAATAAGCTTTTTTGTTTGTTTCTTTTTGGTGTCTGGCAGGTATGGGGATCCAAACCCTTGACCTTGGTGTTACAAGGCAGCACTTTAACCAAGCGAGCTAACCAACCAGCCCCCAGAATAAGCTTTTTAAAATGTCCACCACATCAGTCATTTCTCTGCTTAAAACCTTTCAGTGGTGTCTCACTGCACTTAAAATTGAATCCAA
This sequence comes from Galeopterus variegatus, assembly GCF_000696425.1. Taxonomy (NCBI): domain Eukaryota; kingdom Metazoa; phylum Chordata; class Mammalia; order Dermoptera; family Cynocephalidae; genus Galeopterus; species Galeopterus variegatus. The sequence continues at coordinate 33,173 of NW_007726231.1, read as the reverse complement.
ATTCTCTACGGTAGCCTACATGACCTGGAAGGAATTCAAGATACATCCTAGATTTTTGTCTTGTGTAAATATTCGGCTGTATGGTGTGCCAGTTATGAAATGAGGATGACTAGGGGAATTGACAATTTTTTTAAGGGATGGGGAAATCTCACATATAGACTACTTTCAATTCATAGTGCAAAGAAATCTTGTGAGTGTAATTATTTAAAAAAATCTTTGGTGTACTTTCATACTGTTTTCTACATTAAAGAATTCATATTTGTGAGAAGTTCCGTGGTCAAAGAGTATATTTATTCACTCGATTCTGTTTTACATACTTGGCTATGTTCATTTAGCCTGTTTAGAAGTATTGGTTTGCTTTTACTCAACCTCTTCAACTGCTTTGCCAGTCTCCAATCTCCCTCTTCCTGATCATTCCACCTCTTCACAATTTCATATTTGATATGCCCTAACTATAACCAAAACTATTACCTCATCTGGGCTTTCTCTGTTTCCCCTTCCTTTGTTTTTATGTCTTAGAACTTTAATTTTTACTTTGGTTTGTGTGTCACTGGTGATCTTCAAACACCCCTGCTCCTTCCCCCCTGATTCTCCAAAGGTACTTGTTGCCAATGCATAATTTCTCTACCTATTTGTCTATCTATAAAATGATTCCTTCAGATGTTCCAGACACATCCTTTTCTCCATCCCTGACCTTGGATCTCCATCCCTGACCCTGGATCTTCCCCCCCCCCCACGTTTTTAAAAAAAAATTTCAGAGAACATAAGGTCTGCAATCAAGCTTTGGAAATGTTCAGTTCCTGTATGGGCCAGCTGATAAACCACCTTTATACTGATAGGCTATATATATATATATATATATTTTTTTTTTCTTTCTTCTATTAATTCTTAAAGTGAGAGGAGCAAGGACAGAAGGGCTACCACCTACACAGGATAAAACTTTCATGACTCAGGACCATTTATAGCAGGCAAGTTCTACAAAGGATGTGAAATTTTATAGAAAAGCAGTTGCCTTACTGAAAAACAAACAAACAGGGCTGGTGGGTTAACTCAGTTGGTTAGAGCATGGTGCTGATAACACCAAAGTCTAGGGTTTGATCCCTGTACTGGCCAGCTGCCCCCAAAAATAAAAATAAAAAACCAACAACAACAAAACTAATCTAATCTCCATTCCATTATTATTATTTTTTTTTTCTGAGAGGAATCATAGCATAGTAGTTAAGAGCATCATATTTGGAGTCCACCAGAGTTGACACCAGCTTGGCCTCTAAGCACGAGTGTAAACCTTTTTAAGCCTCAGCGTCCTCATGTTGATGGAGCTTCCTAGTATCTATCTCATGTCGTAGTATGGACTATCCGAGATATTATAGATTTGGCACTTGAAGCTTGGCATATAGGTATTCAAATGTGGTAAGTTTTCATATTATCATTTTATTACTGTGTAATTACCTTATTTTTTGTTTTTGCTATTTTATCACAGCACTCATTTATACTTTTAAATTTCTTCTTTAGAACTTTCTAAAACATGGGCCGGCCCGTGGCTCACTTGGAAGAGTGTGGTGCTGATAACACCAAGGCCCCGGGTTCGGATCCCATATAGGGATGGCCGGTTGGCTCGCTGCCTGAGCGTGGTGCTGACAACACCAAGCCAAGGGTTAAGATCCCCTTACCGGTCATCTTTTGAAAAAAAAAAAAAAAAAAAAGAACTTTCTAAAACATACATTATATTTTTAGATTCTGACCTATACTTTCACTCCTTTTTTTCATACCTCTCTAATGCTCATACCTATTTTTTCCTCCCAAGGAAATGGTGAAGATTATGGTTTTAATGTACTTTATGATCATTTGCAGCATATTTTTTACTGATGTTCTATGGAAAAGTTTTAATCTTTTTTAAAAAAAAAAAAAAAAAAAAGAACTTTCTAAAACATACATTATATTTTTAGATTCTGACCTATACTTTCACTCCTTTTTTTCATACCTCTCTAATGCTCATACCTATTTTTTCCTCCCAAGGAAATGGTGAAGATTATGGTTTTAATGTACTTTATGATCATTTGCAGCATATTTTTTACTGATGTTCTATGGAAAAGTTTTAAAAACATTGATTATATATATATTTGTGTGTGTGTGTGTGTGTGTGCGCTCACAAATATACAGTCCTGTGTCACTTAATGACATGGATATGTTTTGAGAAATGGATTGTTACGTGATTTCATTGTTGTGTGAATGTGGGGAAAATAGAATAGTTTAGTCAGGCTCCCTCGACATTTCTTGTAAACAAGTTTCGTGTGGGTGGAGTTGGTGTGCATGTGCACCCATGTATCTTTCTAGTTAATTGCTTTTGTGTGTTCTGCAGTTTGTGAAGCAGGCTGGTGACAGAGAGCTTGCATCTAACAGTAGAGCATGTTTACTCTGCTGGCAGTTGCTCAGTTTCAGTTTTTCTTTGGACTTTGCCTAGTTCCTAGATGTGTGTGTGCTGAATAATGACTATTCCTACTTCAACCAAGGCTCCGAGGACCTTTTTGCCAGTTACCTAGCTCATAGATCTGCATGTGAAGGGTTTGTGAATGGGCTCGAGGGATCTGTGAGCTTCAGACCCTAGCCCTAGCTCTACAATTGTCATCATCGGCAGGATTATGCTGCAGTGAATATCATAGATTGTACTTACACAAACCTAGATGGTATCACCTACTACACACCTAGGCTATGTGGTATGGCCTATTGCTCCAACCAGCATTTTATGTTTGGTCCATTGTTGACTGAAATGTCCTTATGTGGTGCATGACTGTGTTTATGTATGTATGTGTGTGTGTATATATATATGTATCTTCTTCCCCCCCCCCCGGTTTTTTTTGTGTGTGTGTATGTGGGTGAATTAATTTGTTTGTTTTTTTATATAAATATTTCCTACATTTCTTCTTTAAGTACCTTAACACATGAATCAATCCTCTCCATGGAATGAAAGTAACATAAACCTATCAACAAAATATTGTTAAAAATACTATGTCAAGGGGCCGGCCCGGTGGTGCACTGCTACAGTGCGCTGCTTGAGAGTGTGGCGGCGCTCCCGCCGAGGGTTCGGATCCCACATACAGACCGGTTCCCGCTCACTGGCTGAGCGAGGTGCGGGAGCAACACCGAGGGTTGCAATCCCGTTGCCGGTCCCGGTCCAGTACGGGTGCGACACTGAGGGTTGCGATCCGTTGCCAGTCACGAAAAAAGACAAAAAGGAAAAAAAAAAAAGATACTATGTCAAGAATTCAAGTAAAATAACTCAAATGCCTAGTTTATATTGAGGTATTTCTACAAGTCTATATTCTCTCCATCATGTCTGAATCTCTAGAAGTAGATCATGGAATTAACCAAAGTCTACTTGTGATTATCTAGATAAAACTTTTCCAACTGAAATGTTGGCTGTTAGGCTAGGCTGCTGAGCCTCAATAAAATCCCATCTTGGTGCTCACATAATTCCTCCAATTACAATATTCTTTTCCTTTCTTAACATTCCTCTTCCCAAACCCTTCATTTCCTTACTCCTCCACTCCATTTTTATGCTAAATATAATTGGGGCTATTAAACTTAATTTCCACCTATCAGTAGCAGAGCTCTATAAACTCTCCAAATGAAAAACATTAACATCCACAAATATTCTTTAGTGTGTGTATTACACTGTTTTCTGTTCTAGGTCTCTGTTATTGATATGAATAACCCACACTTGTGGTTCTCAGTTTTGCATGCCATCATGACTGTATTAGACTGTTTTTGTGTTACTATAACAGAATACCTGAGACTGGATAATTTATAAAGAAAAGAGGTTTATTTGGCTGATAATTCTGGGACAGCTGCATGTAGAGCGGGCCTCAGGCTGCTTCTACTCATGACAGAAAATGGCTGGGCAGCCCACGGGTGCAGGGAGATGACATAGTGAGAGAGAAATTCAACAAAAAGAAGAGTTTTGATTCTAAGGCCCACTACCAGTATAAGAACAACACTTGAGTATTAATTAGTGTCAGGAAATAAAATAAGTCCACATATTCTCTGGTAATTTTGTTTGCTCCAAATGACATTAGCAGCCATGCACTGTATTCTAAAAGGGTATTTCCAGTTATAATTATATCAAGCATAATTTATAATAAATTATATTCTAAAACTGATAAATCCCATTTTAACAAAACTGCATTAGCAGTTTATTTGAATTCATTAAGCCTCAAAAGGTAAATATAATCAAAGCAAAAATAATTATAAGACATGTTGGCATTTGCCAAGTAATCTTTCTGCTTAGAAGAGGATTTACTTAGTAGTATCCCAGGCCTCTACAACAGAGTCTTATACACACATGTTCATATAGTCTTTTATATTAATTGATTTAGAGACATAAATATTGTTGCTTTTACTCTGTAAAGAGTTGTCTTCTCAACCTTAAATTTAAAAATTCAAGAGTTATGAGTTAAAAAATAAGTTTTTAAAATGTCAGTGTGGCATAGTATGCTGATTACTATCTGAGTGCTCCATCACATCCATTCTCTAGGGTTCTCTGTTTTGTTCTTTGACCCAGGATGCTGACCTCTATGGACTGCATACTCAAAATTTGCCCTAGGATTTCCTGTTGAGTAGGGTCAATGAGATACTTTGGCTAAAGTTTTGAGTATGGGAAGAAATGATGTCAAGGTACCCTTTAAATGAGCCATCTTTTTCCTGCAGAGACTCTGGCTAATATCAGTCCTAGAGATGGCCCCAAGAGGCAGACCCTCACAAAGGAACTCTAGCATTGGATTGGGAGGAAATAGGAAGCAAGTTAGCATACAGTGGTATCACATTACTCAAATTACCATTGAAGGTGGCATGTGATAGAGTGCAGGGAGAGAAAGAAGTGGCGGAAGATCAAATAACTGTGGCACTGAGTTGCTATGGCAGCAGTGAGGTGGATTGTGGGGGTGGATTGGACATTTCTGGCTGCTCTTTAAAGCGTATGTAAAGGGAAGGATAAACTCAAGGTCTATAATTCCCAGCTCAAAGCACTAGTCAAGGGAAACCTGTAACAGTTCAATAAAGTCAGAAACACCAGGAACTCCACTGTATAAAAAATTATGTTCTGCAAAAGTGCTGGTAGAGGGTAGGGAATGGGTGTTGAAAGTGGGAAGCTACTGTTATCAGTGTAGACCTCGTGATCAGCTTCAGAGCAGCTAGTTTTAAGTTAATTGTTTTTCCTCTTTTCCATCTTACATTTTATGAAGAGGACTAAGGGTTGTTAACGTTACAGTTTAGTTTCCAGTAGGAAGTATGACTGAACTGGCATCATTCAATGATGATACTGTGGCTGATGAGAATTTATGTTTCTCCCATGTTGAGGTCGAAAGTTCCTTATCCAAGCAAAGGTCAAGAGTATATGCTGAACGGCAAAAAGAGGTGGATAGTGCTGATATTTCTCTCTTTGCTTCCCTACCATGCCTTGATCTAAACCATACCCCCTAACCTGTATACCCCAGGACACTGACTTCTTTGAATTCCATTAACAGGGTTCTCTTACCCTTTGGCTTCCAGTTGGGTTTGGTCAAAGGGAGATAGCAACAGGTTGTTGGAAGGTGGGAGGAGATAAAGGTTGAAGTATTTTTCTCCTCTCTCCTACCTCTGCTCAGCCACAGTATTGACAGTGGCTGCATTATATGGTTACATCCCCCAGCATTCCTCTTCAATGGCTACGAACTTTTTCTGGGCTCTGGAAACACTATTCCCCATTCATGCTTCAGTTCTGGGGTGGTAGTGATTTCCCACCATTGTGGGTCCTTGGGTATTCCCTCAAGCCATTTTTGTTCCCTTAACCTTGCCTGTACCTCTTTATATAATATTTTCATTAAGTTCTCTCAGTTACAGCCTTTGCGTTTGCCATTTCTTTTCTGCCAGACCATTGACTGACACACCATGTAAGGAAGGAGAGATTGGGAGGGACCAGGTGAGGACAGCCATTGGCATGGGGATGCAGCTGCAAGTGGTGGGAAGATGCAGCTAGGAAGGCAGAACACAGCATTCAGAAAACACGGGCACAGACAAAAGTTGATATTCTAGATGAGCAGTCAGCATTCCAGAGTAACAGGCACATAGAGCAAGGGAGCCAAGAATCTGGGAGAAGTCATTTTTGGGAGATCCCGGCAGCCAGGTAGACAGCATGAGAGAATCAGGGTTTCAAAAAATCAGGGCTTCGGGCACCAGAACTCCTGTCTTTGTCCCTAAGGATTTGGTAAGTGCATGGGAAAGCTTCAGTCTGGGTGATTCAGTTTCTGAACAGATTATCAAACACTGGTTCATCTACTCCATACGTTTGCTTATTTGTTCAAATATTTATTGAGCCCCTTCTGTATTGTAGACTCTGGGATAACAACGAAGGACAAAAAGGTGACTAAGATGCATTCTCTGACATCGTAGGGCTCACGACTATCAGGAGTTGAAGACAGGTATGAATGGTATTATGATACATGGTTACTAGACATTGTTATCTGGATATATTCTGCAGACACCTCAAACTAAATATGTGTGAAACTAAACTCATTATATTCTTCTAAAAAGCACATCTCCTTCCCCACTCTCCACCCCATGAATAGCACTACTATGACCTTGTCTCGGGGAAAAATGATGTGGCTCTTTTTAACTAAAGGCATTGATTATTCCTTGATTTGATGAAGTTGATCATCCCACTTTTTAAATCTATTTTTTGTATATCCTTATTAGAACATTTTTCTTACTTGTGATTCTGATGCACAGCCAAGGTGGGAACCCCTGAATTACATATAAATTCATCCTAAACCGAGGTTGTTGTTGGTCCTTAGAGAATGGAGTGAGCTGTATCTCATGGTGTGTGTGTGTGTATGTGTGTGTGAGGAACAATCAAGTATTTCTTGCTAAGTGAACACATGGAGTTGGAGCCAGTTGATCCTTATTAGAGGTGTCAAGATACAGCAGAGCTGATTGTTCAACCAGGAATTCTGAAGATATTATTTGCTAGAGTCCTCACATTCAGGATCCCTCATTGTTATCAGCACTTTTAGTTCTTATGGACTGACTTATGTACATTGAACTAAAAAAAAAAAACCGACAAGTCTAAATGTCAGTTTATTATTAATTTGCAATAAGTACATGCCACTGTATGCAACGTGTTCTATCCTGTGCAGATAAGTCTCTGCTATAGCCAGATGCAACTTTACAGACATAGATGTAGCATAAAATAAAAAAGCTTTGGCTTTTGCCCCTCCTTTGCATGAGCCCCATGGAAGCTGGTTGTGGCTGGGAGCCACAGAATGTTCTAGGTGAATAGGGGAAGCCATAACTGCAACCAGAAAGCATTTCTATGTAAGCATATTGGGTAAATTGCTTAAAAAGATATCAGAAGGATGGGACCTGAATTTTCAAGTCCCTAACAAGGCATTGTTATTTTTATAACTATTCTGCACGTTTTATTAATACCCAGGTGGTATTTAAGCTCCCCCCAAAGTCTGGATATGTCCCTGCATCTGTAACATAGGAATATGAACACTCTACTGGCTTGGCTAGAGGACCTTTTTTTTTTTCTGGGCAGAAGCCTGCCTGCCTTTCTGAAATTCCATGTATATCACTACTCTTCTCTTACCATATCATTGTTTCAGGCAGAAAACAAGCAGTTAAGTTACAGTTTATTTACATTACGGTATCCCATAGAGATCTTCTTGAGAAGACAATGGGTCTCCTAATGGAGACTGGGAAATCCCTGGGCACCTTCAGCAATTCATTTAAAAACAGTTTTTAAAGTTGGCCATTCTTCCCTCTTTTTTGTTATTGTTCATCTGTTGCATTTGAGAGTGATATTTTCTGGTTTTTTCTCACATTCTGGGGGGTGATTGTGCCCAGTGTACTCTGTATAATATTAGCAATGATGCCATTTTCAAGATGATATTTACCAATTCTCTGATTTTTTTTGTCAGCCTGTCTAATGAGGAACCAGGAGTTACAGATTTGGCAGGATAATTAAAAACAAGTTTGTTTCCAACACTTTCTTTTCATATATTTTTAAGTAAGATACTCTTGCTAAATTGGTCTGTAGCAATTGTGGGCTATTTTGCCAGAACCCCAAGGCATAGTCCCTAGGTGCCACAGCTCAGAGCATAGGTCTTGTAAAAGTAGAATCTAATGGCTACAGTGTACCTGTGTTTCAAGTTAATTTCAGAGCTCACAGTGAGATGCAATGTATCTGTACTTCAAATTGACTTCAGAGCTAACAGTGAGGTTGTGGCTCAGCTTCAGCTTCTCTAGACATTTAGAGCAAACAATCTTTTGAAGATCAATCTAGCAAAGTGATTTTGACTTTAAATCCCTGCCTGTGTGGTTATTGTATATTTCTACCTTCTTGTTAATGGTGTGGTTTCATTTTATTTTGTATCCTCAGACTGTGATACATGAACTATTACCTCAGCATTAGAGGACAACCTGAATCTTCGGTGTTTTAAGGCTGTACTAATTTTGCAGGACTGCCGTACCACAGTACCACAAACTAGGTGGCTTAAAACAACAGAAATTTATTGTCTCACAGCTCTGGACAGGAGAAATCTGAAATCAAAGTGTTGGCAGGGCCATGCTCCCTCCAAAGGCTTTTTGGGAGACTCCTTCCTTGCCTCTTTCAGCTCCTGGTGGTTACTGGCATTCCTTGACTTGTGGCAGCATAACTCCAATCTCTGCCTCTGTCTTCACGTGGCCTTCTTCCTCATGTCTCTCTGTGTCTTTTTCTGTCTCTTATAAAAACACTTTCAATGGATTTAGAGCCCACCCAAATCCAGTATTATCTCATCTTGATTCTAATCTTAATTATATGCAAAGACCGTATTTCCAAATAAGGTCATATTCTAAGGATGTGGGTGGATGTGAATTTTGGGAGGACACTATTAACCCATTACAATGCTATTGAATTCCATTATAGGCTATGGACACAGTTCCCTACTCATCAGGGAAGATGGCATGTCAGTATTTGGGGCTCAGCAAATAGCACAGTCAGGCTTGCACAAGCCGCAGAGATTCCAAAGCAGCCAGGAAACTGAGGACTGAGGCAGGCAAGGGCAGCCTGTGCTTCAGAGAAGTAGAAGCAGGAGAAGTTGTTCCTAGCTGTGAAAGAGTCCCTGAACTTAACACCCTTCTTACAATTCAACTGCAGTATCCTAAGATTGGGTGTTTTCACAAAACCTTTGACTTCTTTACTTTTTCTGAAGCTCTTTTGTTTTCCATTTTCTATGTCAGTTCACTCTTCTTGTTTCATGCACACTGGACAGAGGCAACCATATCAGACTTTTTTCCTGGCACCTCTGCCTACATCAGACCCTAAAGGTCACTGTCATGAGCTACTTTCCTCTTCTCATGATTATATATAGTTGCATATTACATGGATGTATCATATTTTATTAAACCAATATTCTATTGCTTGTCATTTAGTTTGTTTTGAATGTGGGGCTATTATATATCAGTCTCTGATGGCCAAACTTTAATGTATATATCATATAGGTATGATGTATATATTGGAAAAAATATATGTTAGCACAAATTCAATTATTTTCTCAGGATAAATTCCCAGAAATGAAATCACTGGGTGCAAGGTTATACACAATTTTAAGACTCTTAAATATGATATGACTTACCAGATTCCCCTTCATAAAAAGGGTGATTTTTCCCCACAGGGGACATTTGGCAATGTGTAGAGACATTTCTGTTCATCACACTTGAAAGGTGATATAGTGGTTAAAAGCCAGAAGTGCTGCTAAACTTCCTATAATACACAGAACCCCTCCCCCCCAACACAGAATGTCAGTATAGATGCTCCTTAAATTAGGATGGGGTTACCTCCTCATAATTCATCATAAGTTGAAAATATTGATGAAAGTATTACGCTACCAGACTTCAAATTATACTACAAAACTATATTAACCAAAACAGCATGATACTAGCATAAAAGCAGACATACAGACCAATGGAACAGAATAGAGGACACTGAAATCAATCCATGTACTGACAGTTTGCTGATCTTTGACAAAGGCACCAGGAACATGTATTGGGGGAAAAGACTGCCTCTTCAATAAATTGTGCTGGGAAAATTGGATATCCATATGAAGAAGAATGAAACTAGATCCATAGCTCTCACCATATACAAAAATCAACTCAAAATTGATGAGAGACTCAAATATAAGACCTGAAACTCTAAAACTCCTAGAAGAAAGCATAGGGGAGACACTTCATGATGTAGGACTGGGTAAAGACTTCATAAATAAGACCTCAAAAGCACAGGCAACAAAAGAAAAGAAAAACAAAGAAAGATTATATCAAACTAAAAAACTTCTGCACAGCAAAGGAAATAATCAAAAAAGTGAAAAGACAACCTACAGAATAGGAGAAAAGATTTGCAAACTATGCATCCAACAAGGGACTAACATCCAGAGTTATGCAAGGAACTCAAACAACTTAACAGTGAAAAAACAAGTAACCCAATTCAAAAATGGGCAAAGGAGCTGAATAAACACTCGTCAAAGGAAGACATACATATGGCCAACACATAGATGAAAAAATGCTTACCATCTCTAAGAGTCAGGGAAATGCAAATTAAAACTACATTGAGATAACATCTCACCCCAGTTAGACTAGGGTGTCTGCTGATGAGGATGCAGACAAAGGGGAACCCTCCTACATTGTTGGTGGGACTGTAAATTAGTGCAGCCATTATGGAAAACAGTATGGAGGTTTCTCAAACAACTACAGATAGAACTACCACATGATCCAGCAATCCCACTTCTGGATTACCGTTTGGGTACCCACTATGGATACCCAAAGACATGTAAATCATAATGTCAAAGGGATACCTGCACTCCCATGTTTATACAGCTCTATTTTCAATAGTTAAGAGTTGGAACCAACCTAAATGTCCATCAACAGACAACTGAATAAAGAAAATGTGGTATATATACACAATGGTTACATACACATAAAAAAGAATGAAATTCTGTCATTTGCAGCAATATGGATGAGCCCAGAGAAAATTATGTGAAGTGAAGTAAGCCAGGCACCGACAGAGAAATACTGCATGTCCTCACTCATAAGTGGGAGCTAAAAAATAAACAAACAAATAAAAAAGAAAGAAATATACAACAATCACAATAATACATTGAACTTTCAAAAGGAGAGAACAGAACTGTGGTTACTAGTGATAGGAAAGGTGGAAGGGGAAAGGGGTTACTCAGGAACTGGTTAATGGACACAAGGAATGATTATATTTTGTAATGATGAATATACTAACTATCCTGATTTGAGCATCACATATTGCACACAGGCATTGATATTCAACTCTGGACCCCACAAATGTGTATAATCAAATATGTTTCAATAAAAAAAAGGAAGGAAAATATCATAAGTGAAAAATGCATTTAATGCACCTAATCTACCAAACATCATAGCTTAGCCTAGCCTACCTTAAACATGCTCAGGACACTTACAGTAGCCTACGGTTGGGTAAAATCATCTAACACAAAGCCCATTTTATAACAAAGTGCTGAATATCTCCTGTAATTTATTGAACACTGTACTGAAAGTGAAACCCAGAAAGGTTGTATGGGTATTCAAAGTGTGATTTCTAGTGTATGTATATCACTTTCACACTATTGTAAAGTGAAAAAATCATTAAGTTGTACCATAATAAGTCAAGGACCATCAGTAGTGCTGAGCTTGAGAAATCCTGCCTATATCCCTGTTCTTGCCAGTCACCAGGGGAAGCCCCGGATTTCTAGTCCTCCTTCATTTTTGTCTTTTTTTTTTTTTTTTTTTAAAGATGACCGGTAAGGGGATCTTAACCCTTGACTTGGTGTTGTCGGCACCACACACAGCCAGTGAGCGAACTGGCCATCCCTATATGGGATCCGAACCCGGGGCCTTGGTGTTATCGGCACCGCACTCTCCCGAGTGAGCCATTGGCCAGCCCTATAATCTTTTTTTTTTTTTTTAAAGATGACCGGTAAGGGGATCTTAACCCTTGACTTGGTGTTGTCGGCACCACACACAGCCAGTGAGCGAACTGGCCATCCCTATATGGGATCCGAACCCGGGGCCTTGGTGTTATCGGCACCGCACTCTCCCGAGTGAGCCATTGGCCAGCCCTATAATCTTTTTTTTTTTTTTTAAAGATGACCGGTAAGGGGATCTTAACCCTTGACTTGGTGTTGTCGGCACCACACACAGCCAGTGAGCGAACTGGCCATCCCTATATGGGATCCGAACCCGGGGCCTTGGTGTTATCAGCACCGCACTCTCCCGAGTGAGCCATTGGCCGGCCCCCTCCTTCATTTTTGGATTCTAATGCCAATGTGGTTTTGTGCATATACTTTCCTGCTGCATCTCCTGCCCCTGCCCATGTCTTAAAACCTCTTCCCTGTGAATTTAAGGTCAATCAAAATACTCCATTTCTTCACTCTTTTTCTGAATGGTCCCCTCACCTTCTTGCTCTCACTAGACCTGGCTTCCTCTAATAACACTCTTTCTCCAACAACCCTCTTGTATTAGTTTGTTTCTGTTGCTTATAACAGAAGACCTGAAACTGGGTGATTTATGGAGAAATGAAATTTACTTCTTTCAGTTTGGGAGGCTGGAAAGTCCATGGTCCAGGGGGCACATCTGATGGGGGCCTTGTTCTTGGTGGCAACTCTACAAAGTCCCATGGCAACCAAGGTATCACATAGTGAGAATGGCCTGAGCAAGAGCAAGCTAAACTTCTCACTCATTCTCCTTAGGAAGCCATCAAAACAAGGCCTGAGGAAGAGCAAGTTAAACTTCTCACTTGCTCTCCTAATGAAGCCATGAATGGATCAACCCATTCACAAGAGCACAGTCCTCACAATCTAATCACCTCTTAAAGACCCTACTTTTCAAATACCATAACTGGATTTCCCACCCTCTTAACACCATTTCAACAGAGATCACATTTCCAATACACGTAATTCTGGGGGACACATTTGATTCATAGCACCTCTTAAGCAATGGCTGTCTTCTCTGCCGCTTCCATCACACGACGGGGAATCGGGCAGTGGCACATGTTTTACTTGCTCTTCCTTGGCTTCCAAACCCATATCACTCTCTCCCTAACAACACGCCCCTTTTAATCACATATCATCAGATCTTAATATTTACTACTTCATTTTGGGGGTAGTCTCTACCTCAACCCAAGTCACTCCTCTCAGTCCTTGAAGATTTTAGCTCCTGGTCCTCTGTTATTCCCTACAACAGTGTTCTTATTGTAATTATTGGTCATTTCAATATCCATGCAGATGATCCTTCTAATATTCTGGCCTCTCACTTCCTTGAGCATTTCTCCTTCTCCCTATGTCAGCCACTTACTCCCTGGACCTTGTCATTGCCAATAACTGCAACTCCTCCATTACCTCCATTTTAAACATCCCACTCTTCAACACCATAGCCTATCTTTCCAGCTCTTTTTCTCCAGTACTTCAGCTCCAACAATTCTTTGACCCTACTCCATCAGGAAAAAAAGTCTTTAATTCTACCACCTCTTCTTCATTTCTTATCTCTCTCAGATCCATATTTTCTTCTGTTCCTGGCTTACATTTCAGTCAGTCATTAAAATCCCCCACTTGCATGTACCCTACGTACCCTTGTTCTGCTCTTGGCTGCTTTAAACCACCTAAGTTAACTTTTTTCTTCACCTGCTTTGTTCATACATCTGAGAAGCTGAACATGGCTGGGGAAAAGCATGGTGTCATGACTGGTCCCACCTTCAATTCTTTACCAATACCTCCACTGGGCCCCATAAAGCTTTCCAGTAATTGTGTTAAACTTTGCCAATTTGTTCCTCCTCCTATACTCCTAGATCAGTGATTCTCAAGGTATGGCCTGCCGACTTGTAGCTTCAGCTCTGCTTGGGAAGAATGTTAGACATGTAAATTCTTGTGCCCCCCACCCCCTCCAAATCAGAGTCTGGGAGTGAGACATACAAATTGTTGCTGTACCAAGTCCTCCTGGTGATTCTGATGAACACTCTGGCTGGAGAAACCAAGTTCTAGCTGCTGTTGGGGAGTCATATCTGGCTTACTGCCTGTTTTGTTCATTCGACAAAAATCCACATACAATTTACCTATTTAATTTGTACATTTTAAAAACTTCTAGTATTTGCCAGATTTATTTATGTAACCATCACCACAACCCATTTTAGAACATTTTTATCACCACAAAAAGAAACCCCAAACCCTTTAGTTGTCATCGCTCAATCCCCTCATCTCTCCCATCCCCTGACAGCCACTAATCTACTTTCTCCCTATGTATATATTTGCCTATTCTGGACGTTTTATATAAATGAAATCACCCAATATGCTGTTTTTTGTGTCTGGCTTTTTTTACTTAGCATGATATTTTCAGGTTTATTCATATCGTAGCAAGTGTCAGTACTTCATTTCTTTATATTGCTCAAAATATTGCACTGTATGAATACACCACATCTTGTTTATCTACTCATCAGTTAATGAACATTTAGGTTGTATCCACTTTGGGATATTAGAAATAATTCTGTAGGGCTGGCCAATTAGCTCAGTTGGTTAGAGTGTGGTGCCAATAACACCAAGGTCCAGGGTTCTATCCCTGTACCAGCCTGCCACCAACAAAACAAAACAAAACAAAAAATAATTCTGCTATGAACATTTGTGTATAGGTTTTTGTATAGACATATGTTTTCATTTCTCATGATTACAATCTAGGAATTGAATTGTTGAATCATACGTTAACTCCATGGTTAAGCATTTAAGGCCTGTTTTCCAAAGCAGCTTCACCATTTTACTTTCCCACCAGTGATAAATGAGGATACTCATTTCTCCACATCTTCACCAACATTTGTTATTGTCTGTTTTTTAAATTACGAACATTCTAGTAGGTGTGAAATGATATTTCATTGTGATTTAGATTTGCATTTTCCTGATGGCTAATGATGTTGAGTACATTTTCATATACTTATTGCCCATTTGTATTTCTTCTTTGGAGAACTATCAGTTCAGATCTCTTGCTTACTTTTATGAATTATTGATTTATAAGAATTTTTTAAGTATATTATAGTTACAAGTTTTTCCTTTATTAGATATGTGTTTTGCAAAATTTTTTTCTCATTCTGAGAGCTGTCTTTTCACCATCTCAATGTCATTCTTGGAGCACAAAAGTTTTTAATTTTAATAATGTCCTGTTTATCTATTTTTTCTTTTGTTGCTTTTACTTTTGTTGTCATATTATTAAAAAATTGTCTAGGGCCGGCCCGTGGCTCACTCGGGAGAGTGCGGTGCTGATAACACCAAGGCCACGGGTTCGGATCCCATATAGGGATGGCCGGTTCGCTCACTGGGTGAGCATGGTGCTGACAACACCAAGCCAAGGGTTAAGATCCCCTTACCAGTCATCTTTAAAAAAAAAAAAAATTGTCTAAATCAAGTTCACAAAGATTTATATTTATGTTTTCCTCTAAGAGTTTTATAGTTTTGTCTTGGATTTTTAGGTCTTTAATCCATTTTGAATTAATTTTTGTATATGGTGTGAGGTAAGAGTATGTTATTCTTTTGCATGTGCATATCCAGCTGTTGTTGCCTGTTTTTGTAAATAAAGTTTTATGGAACCCAGCCACACCCACTTGTTTACCTATTGTCTATGGCTGCTTTCATACTAGAACTGCAGAGTGTGTAGTTGTAATAGAGACTGTCTGGCCTACAATGTCTAAAAAGTTTGCTGCCTTGCGTTGAATTTCCCCTGAAAACTTAATCTTCACTGTTAAGTGTTGAGGGTGGGAAATCCTATTATGGTAACTGAAAGGTGGGGCCTTGAAGAAGTGATTAGATTGGAGGTCCATGCCATCATGAATGGAATAAAAATGGTGGTCATGGGCATGGTTTGGAGGACTTCTTTAAAAAGAGAGTGAATGAGGAGGTTACTCTTGCTCTCTCTCTCTGCTCTGCGATTTTGTAATGCGATGCCCTGCTGTCGTGGAAGTCACCACCAAAGAAAGCCTTCACCAGACATGCTCCCTGGATTTTGGATTTCCCAGCTTCCCAAACTGTAAACATTAAATTTCATTTTCTTATAAATTACCCAGTTCTGTGTATATTGTTATGAGCAACAGCAATGGACTAATACATTTACTATCCAGTCTTTTGCAGAAAAAGTTTTTTTTTTTTTTTTTTTTAAAGATGACCGGTAAGGGGATCTAAGGGGATCTTAACCCTTGACTTGGTGTTGTCAGCACCACGCTCAGCCAGTGAGCTAACTGGCCATCCCTATATGGGATCTGAACCCGTGGCCTTGGTGTTATCAGCACCGCACTCTCCCAAGTGAGCCACGGGCCGGCCCGCAGAAAAAGTTTTGATCTCCATTTTTTCTCAAAGCTCCAATACTTGCTCTCCCACCTCACTCTTAATTGAAGGCCCTACTGATGACTCTGAAACTTGGAACAATTAGAGAGTATTTCCACAAGTTCTCACCACTTCATCTATTAACTCTTTTACATCTGGGCTCGTATCCCTTACCTTTTTCCATGCTCCTAGTTAAGGCCATCCTTCCACTTGTGTATAGGATCACAACCCATTGATTATTCACTCTCTATTGCATTATTCTCATCATCATACAAACGTGCTATAACACTAATCATCTTTATTTTATTTATTTACTTATTTTTTATTTTTTCCAGGCTGGAGTGTTTATTTGATTGGGCCCTCTGGACATGTTGTCCATGGTTACCCAGATAAGGGGCTTCAGGCTGCTTGGCCTTCTACCTGGCATGAAAGCTGTCTCCCTAACTGGGGGGAGATGCTATCTCAGTGTGGTTTTCATTTGCATTTCCTGAATGCTGAGTGATGTTGAGCATTTTTTCATATATCTGTTGGCCATTCATATATCTTCCTTTGAGAAATGCCTATTTAGCTCTTTTGCCCATTTTTTAATTGGGTTACTTGTTTTTTTGTTGTAAAGTTGTTTCAGTTCCTTGGATATTCTGGATTTTAATCCTTTGTCAGGTGTATATTTTGCTAATATTTTCTCCCACTCTGTTGCTTGTCTTTTAACTCTGTTAATTGTTTTTTGTTTTTTTTTTTCCTGTGCGGAAGCTTTTTAGTTTGATATAATCCCATTTGTTTATTTTTTCTTTGGTTGCCCATGCATT
>NW_007726231.1:0-12143 GCF_000696425.1 Galeopterus variegatus | reverse complement strand
CCCCCACCCGATAAAATGGAGGCAGCTCTGTTGTGGGCGCCTAGCCTGGTGTGGTAGGCGGGAGCCAGGTGGGCGGGGACCAGTCGGGCTTCGCCCCGCAAGTGGGGCTGGGCTGGGTGTGACTCACAGAGCTAGCAGAGTTGGGCTGGTCCGGCGCATTCCACTCCGTTTCTGTGTCGTCTCAGCTGATTTACTTGGCCTTTGTTGTTTCGGGCTGCTCGCTTGTACCCGCAGCAGGGCTTGGGTGCTCTCAGGAGTCTTCTTTTGTGTTGGCCCTAAAACCTCGAACCTGTTGTTGCTTGTTTGTTGTTGTAGGATCGTTGTTGAAAGAATTATTCATTTTTGTTGCTCTTGGAAATGCAAATAGTACTCTGGTATCACAGCGCACACTTCTCAGGATCCCGCTGTCTCCTGGCACGGCCGCTCCAGACCTGTCGCCATCTTAGAATCACTAATCATCTTTAAAATAACCTTTCTTGATCCCTCCAGTAACCACCACGTTTTTCTCCCTTTACAATAAAACTCCTTGGAAGGGTTCTCTCCATTTACTCTCTCCTTCTCTCTTTTTATGACTTTTAAAAATTTCTTTAAGTTTTACTCCCCCACCTCTCCATTGAAACTATTCATACTAACTTACCAATGGCCACCAGTGGTCAATTCTCAGTCCCCATCTTATTTGACCTTTTCTCCTTGGAATGCTGTACTTTCTTCACTTGACTTCCAGGAAACCATATTTTTCTGCTATCCCTGTGGCCACTTCTCGGTCTCCTTGCTGATTCCTCCTAATTCTTTGACCTGTAATTGTCATTGTGCCCTTGGCCTCTTTTCCATCCTCACTCATTCATGTGGCCTTCTTGTTCAGTCTCATGGCTTAAGATACCATCTAAATTACTGATGACTCCCAAGTGTTTATCTCCAATGTAAACATATCTCTTGATTTCCAGGTTAGCATATCTCTCTATTCAACAGCTACATGTGAATACCTAATGAGGGTCTCAAATTTGGTGTGTCCAAAACTGAACTCCTGATCTTTCCCCTATCCTTCCCCTCAAGTGTCTTCCCTACATTAATTAAAGAAAACTTCTTTCCTCTAGTCACTGGGGCCTAAAGTTTTGGTGTCACTCTAGACTCCTGTTTCTCTCAAATTCTACATCTGAAGGTTGGCTGGGAATGTTTTCCAGGGAAGATTTAAAAACAAAAATTTTCTGCCCTGAGGGCAAAGGCCTGACTACAGGCACTCCGGTAGCAAAGTGAAGAAGGGGCTGAAGGCCCCACCACTATGTAGACTTTGCTGTAATCCTCCTGCTGTCCGCCCTGCATGCTCCATGTACTTTACCTTTATTTTTGTTTTCTCCACCCTCCCTCATTTTGTTCCTTTTTTATTTCCCTATTTTCTCTATAACTGCATAGATCCCTCAGACCCCAATGTGTACAGGACAGGTAGGTAGTAGACCCTGGTAGATTCTCAAAAAACAGAACTCAAGTCTTTGACTTCTAGGAGTTTTTGCTTTGGTATGGTATTTGTTTTGATACATCTTTGTCATTTTAGTCATTTATCTTCTTAGGGTAGGGAGAATGTTTACCTTAACATTTTAGAATTTACTTGTGTGTATAGGCCCAGGCAATTTATTTACTAAATGTTATTTACTAAATTCTTGCCGTGCCTGTGTGTGTGTGTGTGTGTTCTTTGTTTTATTTTAGGGGCTTGGGGTTGTTCAATAATAGTAAATGATAAGACACAAAGACCTGTGCCTATCCCGGGCAATGTCAACACGACACCATCCAGTGGGAGAAAGCATCCTCCTTTGCTGTTCTTTTTCTGTCTCTTCTAAGTTACATCAAATTCTATTATTCCAATTCTGTTTGTTTCTGAGGTGCTATACAGATGGCAATTATCATGAAAGTCAGTTCAATGTTGGGGATACTTTCTCCACCTTATTTTGGGCTTCTTGCTGTGTCCTTGCCTATGCTTTGATTATTTTTTATAGCTGCTGCTTCTTACACTGCAACCCCCCCCCCCATTTTTATATTCTTTTTTCCTTCCCATCTCAATAGTGAGATGACTACTGTAAAAGGTTGGTTTGATCCAGACTGGACCAGAAAGAGGAAGTTCTGACTCTTCTTATCTCCTAAACTTGGCTTATTAGCTTTCTCCAGCTCAATTCCCAGAATGATTACACATGTGTTTTAGTTTTGCTTTAATTACTTCCCCTCTTCTTCCCCAATCTTTCTTATTCCTTTAAGGCATCTTCTCTTTTGAGACTTTCATTCAGGATAGGCTGCGGGGAGGAACACTGGCTTTTCTTTCTTAATTTGAATACATCAGACCCATCATATGTCAGTGAGATATATCCCAAAATTCGCATTTCCATTTTTGCTTATATTACTATAGCATATAACTCTCATGCAACTCATTAAACACAGTGATGTGTAACCGAAAATGTAAAATTCCTAGTAGCCTTGTAATAACAGTTACTAAGCAGGAGGTGATTATGCTGCACGTGTAATTCTCAAGGGATGCCATGGACCCCTGGGCAGTTTTTGAAACATTAGAAACCAACAAAAGTGGACCCTGGAAATGCCGAGGGGCTTGAAATTTTCTTGAATTCTTTTCAGGAAGGATTCTCTAAACACAGCTAATGGCAAAGGAGGTGAACTAGAAATTAGTTTTCCCTGCTTCTTTCATCTAAGGGTGGGGGAAAGCAGGGTACAATTTCCCAGGATATCACTATTTCCAACCAGAACCTGGTTTGTAGTGGGTTAGAAATCTTGATTCTCGTTTGATTTTAGAATAAGGTTTTTAGGTAAATACACGTATGGGGCAAAAGCCCTCAGACAGGGGCCACAGCCCATAGATAGCATGGCCAAAGCCTGTCTAATCAACTCTTTTTTTTTTTTTTTTTAAAGATGACTGGTAAGGGGATCTTAACCCTTGGCTTGGTGTTGACAGCACCACGCTCACCCAGTGAGCCAACCGGCCATCCCTATATGGGATCCGAACCCGTGGCCCTGGTGCTATCAGCACCGCACTCTCCCGAGTGAGCCACAGGCCAGCCCCTAATCAACTCTTAATCACTGGTTAGGTATGGGATTGTATACTGTAATTATTTTAGAGAAGACAGGTGGTTGTGATAACAATCCTGTTAAGAGATTTTAAGAATTGCTGAAGGGAAAGTTGTGGAAAAAGTGTTTGCTAGGGGCAAGCTGTCTGTTGGAGGAAACTTTAGAGATAATTGTATTTAGATTTTATCATAAGAGTGTAACTTTTGTTTAAGGAGAGGTCGTACTTTTAGATAATGAGCCAGTTTGACCAATTTAGCTCTTTACTAATTGTACTTTGGAATGTCACTTTAATTTACTGTTGTCACTAGTTTCCATTGTTAAGCTATACTTAGCCATGGACTACTTTTGTAACATTGCCTATGTCTTTACGTCCTTCTTTGATGATTGAATCAACTGATTTTTCTTGTGAAACTTCCTTGTCTTGTCAATAAAAAGAAAGGCTGATTTTGGATTGAGGCTGCTCCCCTGGTGGGTGGCAGTCCCTCCAGGCCTCATTGATGGTACTTTGAGCAAATTCTTTCTTTCTCTTTTCTCCGTCTCAGTTACACAGAGGAAAGTGTAACACTGGTTGCAGGAATTGTGATTTAGATTTACCTGTCTTACCTGAATGGATTTTTAAATTCCTGAATGGTAAAGAAGGTCTGTTTCATTCCCAAGATAATATGGGAGTTTGGCAACAATAGTAATTGTCATTTAAAAACTTTTCTTTCCTAAAGGACTTCTTATTTTATATGACATTTGTATTAGCACGTTCTATTTATAAGAAATTTCTATTTATAATAAGTAGAATAATTTGGGGGGTGGGCAGATTATAGGTGGTGTTGTAAAAATTGCTGCTCATGTAGAATATATATCAGAAAGTTTTGAGAAGTAAATAAAATAAATGTAGGCTCACACTGGATTCCTTCCTCCTTCTCCTCCCAAATACCTTCCTGTTTTTCTCTTTATGGCAAAAGTTGTTTAAGAATGAGACTGGGTTCTGAATGCTAGGAAAGGTGAGGTGAGGATGAGACAGGATAAAATAGTTAGCTCCAACATCAGCATGCATACACTGAGAACACACATCTTGACAGTCCTATGACATTCCCCACTGTCTTAAGAAAGGCTTAAAGAGACAAAGTGACTTGCAAGTGAAAGGCAAGGGAGGGGTTAAGTCTAGGTCCCATTCGCTCCATTGCTCAAGTGTCTAACTACTAACCTTTAGGACCTCTCAGAAAGAACAAAACAAAAGTAAGGAACGTCTAGGGAAGAGAGAAAGCCAAAGCAGGTGGGAGAAAGAAAAGCAGCTTGAGTGGCATATAGAATGAACTCCCCAATTTCAGGAGCGCTGACCCAGTATCCCAAATGGGTGGAAGGGGTCTCTCATATTCAGTGCAGCTTTCTTTTCTTTTTCTTTTTTTGTTGGCAGCTGGCTCCTGTGGGGATCCAAACCATTACCTTGGTGTTATCAGCACCATGCTGTAAGCAAGTGAGCTAATTAGCCAGCCCCTCCCACACTGAGACTTGGTGGGGTTGACTGCTGGAGCTGACTTGGGTGTATCCAATGCTTGTTTTTTCTCTCATCTGTTATCCCTTTTTGTTGTGAAGAAATTTATGTGACCTATGACACTTATTATAACAAATATCACTACGATGGAGAATGTGTGAAACCCCCAATTTTAAGAAACAGTATTTCTCATGCACTTATTTTGCAAAATTCCTGAAAACTACAAGCATTTGAACAGAACATTGGAAGAATTTTGGCCAGGTAAATGTTTCTTCAGGGTGGCATCAGGCTAGAGGTGCACAGAATTCCAAAGTAAAACAACAGAGAAGCAGACTGAGCCTCACAGGTCCTTGCTGGAGTCACTGTGGTTCAGGGCCCTTTCCCAGCTTTGCTCATTTAGGAATTTAATTTTGGCAGTTTTTCCATGAGTATTCAACCATTTGCAGTGGAATTCATAGTGACCAGTCACATTATTCATTCATTTCTATAAGCAGTTGCTGACCACCTTTTGTGCTGGATATTCTCCTTTGATCCCTCTAGAATTGTTGCCCCCTTCTCCACCTGCTCTTCCCCTGGGGGCAGATGACCTTTATGAACTGCACTAACCCTCTGGCTCTTCTTGAGTAGATTAGTAGAAGGCACCAGCAGGAGATGGAAGGGCAGGAGGAGAGTGAGGTGGGGTTATTTATTCCTTAGGCCCGGTGGTCTACAAACTATGGCCCAGGGGCTTGTAGCCTGTTCTTGTAACTTAAGGGTTATGGGAATGCAGCCACAGCCACCCATTTAAGTACTGTCTATAGATGCTTTCACATTCCAACCAGCAGAATTGAATAGCTATGACAGAAATGGTACGATCTAAAAGCCTAAAATATTTATTTTTTAGTCCTTTACATAAAAAAGTTTGTTGACCCCCTGCCTTAGGTAGGTCCCTCCTTGGGCAGGGTTACTGATTCCTTAGGCAGCTTCATCCCTGCCAAAGACTACTGCTGTTCGGTGGCACTCCCCACAGCCTCAGCCACACCACAGCTAGAGCTCTTTCTGCGTTCTGCTTCCCATCTCTTCCTCTGGCTCTGTTTAGGCCTATGGGTAGTTTTCACTGTTGCTAGTCCCAGAATGTGTCACCATATTTTGCTGACTTCCTTTAGCCCTGCACACACTAGACCCTTTATGTATCCTAATTTACCCAGTTGGATTTTGCCATCTGTTTCCCGTTGAGACCCTGACTGACCTATTACATACATAGCATTGTACTAGAAGCAATGAAGAAAAAAAGAGGGAGATGAAATATTCTTATATTATGATCTGATGGTGTTGACAGGCGAGGGATGCAGATAAGGTAAATACAAATAAGTATTATATAAGGAAGATTATGAAAAATACAGTGAGAGACATATACACAAGAGAGAAGGGAAAGATCACATCCAGTAGAAATATTCAGCGAAGTCTTCATTGACGAAGTAGCACTTGAATGAAACCTTAAAGGTGAGTTAGTTGCAGAGACGTGAACATTTTTGTAAATTGGAATTACAGATAAGTGTACAACATGAGATATTTTGGGGAAAATAAATAATAATTTCCAGTTTCTTTAGCTAGATGCTTGGCAGAGCACTTTGACCATCATCTCATTTTGTTGTCATAATTAGATGACACCATGAAATATTTCCGATTATTATCCTATTAGTAGATAAGAGAACAGAGGCTCTTTTGAAAACTAAGTAACTTGGCCATGATTTAAAACTTGAAGGAGGAAAGTAAGGATTCTTACCTAGACTCTTAGTCTTTAGGGAGATAGCAAAGCATAGATTGTATTCAGTGTTGGTTTCAGGCTGGCACTGCTGCAGAAATAAAACTGAGACAGTCGGTTTTGGCCATACCTTGAAGCAACTAACATTGTGTGAAGGACCTTGGGCTATGTTCTACCAGTAGTGGGTAGTGCCCGAGGCTTTTTGCTTAGGCCAATGAGAAAATTAGAGTTGTGTGCTTAAGGAAACATGGTCTAAGTGGTGTCTAAAAGGGTTTTGAAGGAGGGCGATAGCAGTGGGATTTTAAAGGACATTGTCCATGCCATGGGTAAGGCTGAATTTGGCGTTTCAGTCTGGTGATATGGTGGTTAGGAAGTGGTGATATCAGTAACAGAGCTGGGAAACACAGGAAGAAGGGAAGACTTTGGAAGAATGATAAGAAACCTAATTTTGGATATGTGAAGCTAAAGATACAGAGAAAAATTCCAATTTTACTTCTAGAGAAAATCCTAATTTTCTCTGCAAGTGAAAACGTTTCAGGAACGTTCTAGGCTATAGATTGTTGACACGTGATTTCACTAGCTAAAGACTTCTGTGGCAGATCTGAGAAAAGTGTAAGTGGTGGAGAAAGCTGTAAAAACAGGAGTGAAGATTACTCTGTGGCCACTGAGTCCGTGGGGGACAACAGCTGCGTTTCAGGCGGTTCTTCAGCTCCTAGCGCTGGGGCTAGTCTTTATGAAACATGTATTTCCCTGTCCCTCGAGGGTTACATAGTCAGGGCTTTCCAAGAACATTGGACTTTATCATACGCTTACGGATTCTGACTATCATAGAAAGTGATACGACATTTAATTTCTCACGTTCTCAGCTTGCTGGATTCCTAAGCCGTTCTAAGAACTGTCACCTGGCTTCATGGGCTTGTTACAAGGCTGTGAAGATGCTTTGAAAAGTGTATACGCTGAACAAGCTACAGGCGCTCGCAACTTTTTCCCAGATGACATACGCATCTGTTCAGCGTGCAGTGTCCAAACTATGCACGTCCTCCGTCCCCGCCCTCCTTCTGCCAGGACAGTTACAAACCCGGTCAGTAACCGTTCTGGGAGGACGTGATGGCCTCGGCTGAAGACGCAGATCAGGTATCGGAGAGGCGGGGCCCCTGGGGAGGAGCAGGGGCAGGGCATGACCCAGCACCTGGCAGGGCCGCCCATTGGCGGAGGAGAAGGTTGTTCCCTCAGGGCGGCCGCTGATTGGCTGCGGGAGGAAGAGGCGTGACGTCCTCAGAAGTTGAGCAAACACCTCCTCCTTCCCGGCACCCGGCGCAATTTCTGCCCGGAATTCCGAGCCTATTGCCGGCGCGCGGGGTCTCGGAGGCGGCAGGAGACTCGCTGGCGCCCCAGAGCGAGCGGGTATTATATTTCAATCTAGATGAGGAAACTGAGATCAAGAGAAAGAACCCTACAACTAGTTACGTATCCCAGCTGCCAGGTTTGGGTTTTCCCGCCATCCTATACTATATTTCATAACATTCATTGGTCTATGACCCACTATCCCACCTCTTCATCCCACGGGGATCTAAACCTTTGACTTTGATGTTATAATACCACGCTTTAACCGCTGACCGGGCCGTGCGGGGCCCAGGGGGAAGACAGAGCAGCTGGGCCTCCGCGCCAGGCCCCGGCCCCGAGGGTTTCCCTGCGAGGGGGGCGGGCAGTCGGCTTGGCTCTAAGTAGGAAGGGGAAAGAGTGGCGATTCGGATTCGTTTCTTTCTTTTTTTGGCGGGTGGTGGTGCTGCTGCTGGGGAATGAAGGATGCATGTTGAAGCTACAGCACGAACACCTTGGTACTTCTGAGACCGGATGCTTATTGGGGTTGACTGACGGGGGGCGGAGGATGGAGACTGAGGGAGCTCCCCCCACCCCGGCGGTGCAGCCGGATTCTGATCGCAAACTTCTGCCTCTGCCCATCGCGGCCTGGCGGTTTCTCCTGAGCTAGAGACCCTAGCGAGCGGCTGTGCCCTGTGCACGCTCTCACAGACGTGGGGAGGGAGAGGGTCGGCGCCTTCGACGTCAGGTCTCCTGAACCCGTGAGACCCTCCAGGGCTGTGCGGGCCCGTGCGAGCGCTGCGCCGGGAGGGGGCGGGGAGAAGCTGTTACAGAGTCAGGACTTTGCAAGTACCCTGTGGATTGAACGGGGCTGAAAGTCCTGACAACTTCCAGAGGGAGAGATGAACTTCTCAGATGCTGATTTCAGGGCGCTGGGAGGTTGGGGCGGGGGGAGAAAGAGAGAGTGTGTTCAGTAACTTGGACATAGTTGGACATAGATGAATTTCTTTTATATTGTGGATGATCAGTTATTGGCATGTGGGGAAAGTGCAGCTGTGGTTATGCTGATGTAGCTATACACAGAACTGAACCGTCATTGACTTAGGCAGTGGTTTTCCAATACTGTGTTAACAAAACGACACACTTTGGTGTGTCTGGGTTTGTGTATTTTGTCACTTGCACTCCCCTCCCCCGTTTCCCCATGAAGACGTGTGAACCTAGAGCTACATGACTTTCTGTATAGGTAACCTGGTGGTCACTCTGCAAAGTGATTTAGAAGGACAACCGTTGAAACTGACTTACAGGAGTAATGTTCCCACTTCTCAGATATGATGTAGGGGAGGGGAGAGAGGGAGGGGGAAAGAGGAATGGGTAAAGGGTCATGAAAATCAACTACAGTATATACTGAGAAGTTAAAATTTAAAAAAAAGAAAATCATGTTTGCTATCAATCCCACTTGTTATGGGTGACAGCGTGATCAGAACTTTAATTTTATTTATTTGTGATTGAAAATTTTTTTCTGACTAGTCCTTTAAGCATTAAGAGGCCTTGGTTCAAGATTTTGGAAATGATCTTTGGTGTGTAAACAGTCCTCATTTAATAAAAACGTTTTCATTTTTCCAAATATTCTTTTATTAATTTTCTTATAGAAATAACATTATAGACAGTGGTAAATTTCTTAGGTGAGGCCACAAAAAATTCTATGCAATCAGGGAGTTCTATGCAAATCAGGAAAAGTCTGTAAATTGGGAATAGGAAATAACCAAAAAATTTTATTACCATATTCACCAAATCTAAAATGCCATCAAATGTAAGATCCATCCCTATTTCAGAGATGCTAAAATGTGAACAAATGTGTCTTAAATTTGATGAAATATATCATTAAAATAATACTTTATTTATCTTGAACATCCATGCCTAAAAGATGAAGTTGAAGAGAGGGCTTACTGGGCTTCAATGTTTTTTCATAAAAATGTAGGGTGGAGAATTAATATGGAGGCACTGTGTGTGGCAAAGAGGAAAGGCAAGTAGTGTCTTCTGTTAGTGGTGTAGTTGTGCTCACTTCTGAGGAGTGGGTAGGTTGGGAGCCTCTTTCTTTAACATTTATTGAGTGTTGATGGCATGCCAGGCTGGGCTCAGCACTTTATGCACATTAGCTCAATTAAACTTCACAACAGCCCTGAGAGGTAGATATTAATATGACCCCCATTTGATGAGGCACAGACAGGTTAAGTTACAGACCAAAGTCACAGAGTGAGTTCAGGTGCTGAGGAACTCAGGCCATTTGTAGAGGAGAGGAGCCAGTATTGCTCTGAGGTACCCATCTCCTGCTGCAAGCTTCAGATTACAGCTGAAAGGTACTTTATTTAGTATTATATTTCAATCTAGATGAGGAAACTGAGATCAAGAGAAAGAACCCTACAACTAGTTACGTATCCCAGCTGCCAGGTTTGGGTTTTCCCGCCATCCTATACTATATTTCATAACATTCATTGGTCTATGACCCACTATCCCACCTCTTCATCCCACGGGGATCTAAACCTTTGACTTTGATGTTATAATACCACGCTTTAACCAACTGAGCTAACCGGCCAGTCCTTAAATTTGCTCATTTATTTATTCATTCTTCCTTAAAACATTTGAGGTTTTCCTAGGTGCCAGTCACTGGGAATACAGAGATGAATAAAACACAATTCATACCCATTTACAGTTTAGCAAAGAGACAGACAAGCAGTTAAGCATTTTGGACGAGACTCCAACTCAGAACTAGCTTTGTATTCCACCTTGGTGAAGCCAAATTTGAGAGCTAGAGACCAGGACAGTCATGGGTCTTATATCTTTGGATGACTTTTCAGTAGCTGAGGGGCTTTTGAATATTCTCAGACCAGAGTAATTAACACATATAGCCTGCCCCTTAAGATCTACCTTTTTTAAAAAAAAAAAAAAAACTTCTAAATCTTTTACAAAGGGTGGAAGCAGTAAAAGAATGTACTGTTGCAACAGGAAGTGAAAGTATGGAGGCCAGTGTCGCTGCAAGCCCAAGCCTAGTTCTAGCAAGCCTTGGGGCTGGGAGGAATTTGGATTAGTACTAGGCCATCACCAGGAGCTCTGTTGATTTTGGAGCTCTTTTGAACCTCTGCAGGAATACTCTGATCTGGATACCGATTATGTAGGGTAGGACAAGGCTCATAGCCTTGGAACCACCCACTCTAATTTAATTTAGAGCTTCCTGGGAAACCATGACTTTGTAAATACACTTGCATTTTTTGAATGAACTGGAAGAGTAAATATAAATAATTTTCATTTCCATGAGTTTAACGTATTGTCTTCATGTCAAGGCTACATTTACCCAGTCTTAGTCTCTCCAATTTAATCAAGATATGTGCCTGATTATTACAAATAATTTGGCTTTGAGAAATCTCCCCATGTGATTTGATAGTTTCAGTTTGAGTCACTGAATTATATTGTAATAGAATTGTTTTAAAGATCTAAAACAGAACAACAAAGAACACATTCCTGACTGTGGGAGCTAGAGATGCAACGATTTGCCATGATTTCTTCAATAATGAATGTGTGAATGAATTTATGTATAATGAATCCTTTATACATGTCCCAATGGAAGTGACAGAAATGAAGAGAAACTGTGCCTAGTCCTCTTCATTCTTTTGCTCTTGCATTTGTTTGTGGATCGTTCTGGTTAAGTAGGTGTTTGTAAGTTTAAAAACTGTTCTGGCTGGGTGATGTTATAGAAAGTGTTGGGGAGACTTAAGGGATTTTTGATATTTGATGGAAGAATAAGAAGCTCTATGAAGACATCAGCTCTACTTCCACCCACTTCTCTTACAAAAACTGCATAAATCAAATACGTCATTTTCTGGCATAAGTAGTAGCAGACAAAGAGCTTCATCGAGTTACATTTAAAAAGCTATACCAACCAAAACAATGGACTGTCATGACTTATCCACAGACACATAGAAAATGCTTTTTATGAAACATGGAAATTCCCTTATTTCCATGGGCCTCACTATCCTCATTTGTAATAACTGGTTTTAGTGATCTCTCAGGTCCTTTCTGACTCTAATATTTAGTTATAATAAGTAATTGATAATTTACCGTCAGATTTTGATTGGTACCATTTAATTAGATAAAACTACCCATCCTGCTCCTGTAGGACCCTATGAAAATGGGCAGGAACTGGATTGCTGTTTCTTTATATCTTTACCAAATACCTAACATGCTATGCACACCTTAAGTATCTCCCAAATATTTTCTGAATTAAAGAAAGAAAATCAAAAGCACCCCTCCCTTAATCAATGGGCAAAGATTCAATTTTGATAACTATCAAGAAATGTTCTGGATTTTATTATATTTTTATTCAAGTATTACAATATTATTCAATATTATTCAAGTATTATTTATTCAAGTATATATTATTCAAGTATTTTATTCAAGTATACTTTTTTTTTTTTTTTTCTCAATATACACTGTATATGATTATTATGGCCCGTCACCGACACCTCCCTCCCTCCT
>NW_007726230.1:1216783-1253079 GCF_000696425.1 Galeopterus variegatus | reverse complement strand
GAGGGTTGCGATCCCGTTACCAGTCAGTAAAAAAGACAAAAAGGAAAAAAAAAAGAATACACCAGATTTGCCCTGAGCCCCACGGCTGCTGAGGCATGCCACAGGAAGCAGAATCCGCACCCAGCAGTCCTGACACCCAAACTTCCCTGGGAGCTGGGAGGAGCCCAGGAGTGGGTGACACTGAGGGGGTCCTAGGGGGCACGAGCCGGCCATTTGGAAAAAAATGGAAGTAGGAACTGTGACTTCCAGAGGGACTGAAGGTTCACTAAACTTAAAAATGTACAAACCAAACGAAAACAGAACATTGTACTTAGCGAAGCCCTAGAGAAGATAACGGTCTACGTTAAGATGGAAAATAGCATCACCAAGTAAAAAAGTCTAACAACTGGACAAAAGGAAAAAGCCTCCGTTTGTTAAAAAGTAAAAATTCTAAAACTACATAATGAAACAGGGAATGTAGTCGCTGACATGATAGAAGAGGATTAACGCCTTTGTCACGAGACAGCTGGAGTACATCGGGGGGAATGACAAGACCAACTTGGTGACAAACTTCAGCTTCACCGCAAGGGTAGCATAAGCTAGCTCGGGGGCCGTGGACACGGATGCGCTCGGATCAGTGACCCCGCCTCTGAAGACCNGTGAGCGGGAACCGGTCTGTATGTGGGATCCGAACCCTCGGCGGGAGCGCCGCCGCGCTCCCAAGCGGCGCACTGTAGCAGTGCGCCACCGGGCCGGCCCGGGAGCTAAGTTTCTAACGTAAAACTTGGGGGACACAATTCAAGCTTTATGGAGTTTTGGGGGGACATAATTCAATCTGCTACACCCCGGAAGAGGGACCATGCAGCAGAAGGGTGTGGGGTGGGAGGGGCTGTAGGGAAGGGAGGAGGCTGACCTAACACGACCACGCCACACCCCCAAATGTGCCAGAACCCAGAACTTCATACCCTGGGGCAGGGCATCGGACTGGTCAGATATAAAGAAAGAGTACTAGGCTGGAGTCCATAGGTTCCAGTCCCTATTCTAAGCCGTTGTGTGTTAGGCAAGCCTTTTACTCTCTCTGGGACTCTGCACAAATATAAAATAAAAAGCTGGACCAGAAACTAGTTCCCATGCAGCTCCAGAGGATGCTCCTTTTCAGGAGGGACATGGGCTTGGAGTCAGAGGAACTGGGGTCAGGAACCGGGGCTCACTTACCAGCTGTAAGTCCTTGGCCAGGTTATTCAATATCTTGGAGCTGCAATTTCCTCATTTGTAGAGTGGGACTGATAACCATAACTACTGCTCAGATTCTTGGGATTAGATATGCTGCCCTGTTGGGAAAATAGAATGGTTTGGTCAGGGCCCTCGCCTCGGGTCCAGTTGGGTGTGGTTCAACATCCTTTGTAAGCAAATTGTGTGTGTGTGTGTGTGCACGCACGCGTGTGTGTGGAGTTAGTGAACATGTGCGCCAATGTCTCTTTTTAATTTTGTTGTTATTGTGTTTTTCAGAGACAGAGAGAGAGAGAGAGAGGGAGAGAGAGAGAAGAGTTTTAGTGAAGCAGGCAGGTGGGCGTCTGCCTCAGGCATTTGCCCTGTGTGGCCATGCTTTCCAATTTATGGCTCCAAGGACCTTTTGGCTGGTTACCTAGCTCATAGACATGTGTGAAGGGGTCTGGTGACCCAACCTGGCATGTGAGGGGTCTGGGGACCCAGCCTGGCGTGTGAAGGGTTTGTGACCCAGTCTGTGAATGGGCTTGAGGGCTCTGTGGGCTCCAGACCCAGCCCTAGTTCAACAATCGGCCCAGTTGGCAGGATTACCAGCAGGTAAAAGAGCTCGACAACTGGCGTGGTTGCCTAGCTAGACAATTGGCATCACGAACAGGACTAAGAGCTAGATAATTGGTGCTGTGATCAGGACTCCAGGCCTTAGCCTAGCCAGACATGCCCCAACGTGAAAACACTCTGTACACTTTAAAGCACTAGGTGAATGTTAGGTTTTATTGTTCTTAATCAGTGCCATACTCTCCCAAGTGAGCTAACCAGAAATCCCCTATTATTGTTCTTAATACCATTATCTTTCACCAGCACCTAATTAGTTATTGATTTATCTCTCATCTCACTGGAGTGTAAGCTCCAGGAAGGCAGGAGCTGGCACATTCCTGTTCATTGCTGAACCCTTGGTATCCAGCTCAGGGCCTGGCCTATCTTAGGCCCTCAAAAAAATGAGTTGAAATAAACGAATAAATGAGTTGAATGGAATGAATGAATACATGAATGAATGAACTCCACTCACTTAGCAGGGCAAATGAGGTTGACTGAGGTGGAAGGAGAAAGGCAAGAGTGGGAGGAGGCAAGGAGCAGGAAGGAAGTGCCTCCTGGGCTGCCAGGCTCTGCCACATAGGGGAGGGTGGCCCAAGAGAGGTGGAGGGTGGGCCAAGAGAGGCAGAAGGGGAAACACAGAAAAGACAGACTAGGGCAGTGAGACAAGGCTGCCTCCCAGTTCTGCCTACGCCTGGTGCCTTGTGGGGCCCTCCGTCTGAGCCTTCACCCTGGTCCTTGCCTCCTCCACCTCTCATACCCCCCTGCCCTGCCCACAAGCTGGGGAGAGGCAGAAGGAAGGACGGCCGACTGAAGTCAGGCCCTTCCAGTTTATTTACCAACAGTACAATCCTCCTGAGTCATGACAGAGCCAGCAGCATCTGACCCAGCTAAATATATCTCCTCTACTGGCCTGGACCACACAGTCAGCCCCTGGAGGCTACGCAGACCAGGGACCACCCTAATCATCCCTATGGGTTGGGCCCTGGGCCTCCTCCTGACCCCAGAGCCCTGTGTCCCCAGAGAGCAAGTGGCCAATCCATGTCCAAACTAAACTGAAATCACTGGCTGAACCCATATGGATAGTTTCCTCTTGGACAGAATCAGAGGATTAAGGGGGGGACCCTAATTGTCCAGCAGTAGGATGAAAAAATGGCTCATCTCCTTTTGATGGCATGTTTGCAGTCATTATTAATGTTCATGAAGAGTATTTACTAATGTTAAGAAAACATTTTACTTTTTTACATTACTCTCTGTTAATGTTATTACTGTATACGTGGAAAAAAGCATACAAAGTTAGATACATGGTGTGAGTACAATTGCATCTTTTAAAAAGCATAGAAATATGTCTGGAAGGAATCCAAGAAACTGTCAACACAGTTTGCCTCCCAGGAGGGGAACTGGGGGGCTGGGGGATGGGATGGGAGCGAGATTTTTCCTCTCATGCCCTTTTATATGTTTTTGATTTTGAACAGTGCAAGTTTATCACTTATTTATAAGTAAATAAGTAAAAAATATATAATAAAATACAGATCTGAAAAAGAAAAGGCTTATGCACAAAGAAAAGATGGGCTGGAAATCACCCTCAGAGGGTAAGAGTACTCATTTGGGTAGTAGGCTGTGGAGGGGGGTCGCCTTTTCTACCTAGAGGAAAAGCTGGCTATGCCCAGGTAAACCAAAACATCAGCCTTGCAAACTGGGGCAAGTGTCTGTCAATGTTCAGAATCTAATTTAAGACAAAGAAGACATACCTGCCTTAAAATATCTCCCATGGTATCTGAAATTGCAGGCTTTGAAAACAAAAATTACAGCCTTTGGAGTTGCTCTTTTACCTGAAGTGCAGCTTTTCTAAAGTCCCCTTGAAAACATTCAGGGGCAGGGAGTGTCACCATGTTACCATTTCATCACATGAACCAATTCAAATAGAGACGTACACTGTAAGAAAGTTTTGATTGAAGTTTATTCTTGCTTTTGGTTTTTCTGAATCTCCCTTAAAAACATAAAGTTCTTTTTACTAATAGCACTTATTATACTTATAAAATAGCACATGATCATAGAAGCAAATTTGGAAAATACAGAATGGAATTATAAAGAATTTAAAAAATCACTTATAATTCTATCATCCAGGAAAGTTTACATTTTTCTAGTCCTCCCTCTTACTATTAAAAACCTGCATATAAGGGCTGGCTCATGGCTCACTTGGGAGAGCGTGGTGCTGAAAACACCAAGTCAAGGGTTAAGATGCCCTTACCGGTCATCTTTAAAAAATATGGGCCGGCCTGTGGCTCACTCGGGAGAGTGCGGTGCTGATAACGCCAAGGCCACGGGTTTGGATCCCATATAGGGATGGCCGGTTTGCTCACTGGGTGAGCGTGGTGCTGACAACACCAAGTCAAGGGTTAAGATGCCCTTACCGGTCATCTTTATAAAAAAAATAAATAAATAAAAATAAAAAATAAAAAAAGTGTGCTGACAACACCAAGTCAAGGGTTAAGATGCCCTTACCGGTCATCTTTATAAAAAAAATAAATAAATAAAAATAAAAAATAAAAAAAGTGTGCTGACAACACCAAGTCAAGGGTTAAGATCCCCTTACCGGTCATCTTTATAAAAAAAATAAATAAATAAAAATAAAAAATAAAAAAAGTAAAAAAATAAAATAAATAAAAAATAAAAATAAAAACCTGCATATATCCATATGTAAGTGAAAACATAAAACTGATCATACTTTATCTACTATTTTGTGCCCTTTTCACCTAACTTTATATTCTGAGCATTTTCCTATGTCATCAAATATTCTTGAAAATATGATTTTTAGTGGCCATCTGACAATTTCATCATATAGATATACAAAAACTTATTTAACCAATCCTATATTGTGAGGCATTCGAGTTGTTCTGATCTTTTGCTAAGTTCAATTATGCACTCACAAACCTTTCACGTAAGTTGCATATAACAAAATCTAGTACAAACGGGCTTAAACCAAATAGGAATTACTGGTGAAACTCTTAAGAGATGAGAGCTTTGAGCAAGGCTCAGGCAGGGCCCCTGCTCCATTTCCCTGCCGTTCTTTCCCATTTGCCCTTCTCTGTGTGGCAGTGTCACCCTCAGGCTGGCTCCTCTGTAGCCCCTCCGGTAACAAGCTTTCTGGTCATAGCCATAGGGGTGTGGAGGCTCAGGGCCTCTGTTCTGCTCTGATTGGGCCACCTGATGAAAGAATAGCTCTGAGGGAGGGAAACTAGTTCTGACTGCCTCAGGCCTGGGTTCCTTGCCAGTCCTTGAGCAGGTAATTGTGACAAGGTGTGTGAGGGTTGGCCTTTGCACAATGCTGGACAGGAAAATGTGGAGGAGACAGCCAAAGCACATCCTCTGCAGCCTGACTGCTCAGAGTGAGTCTGCAGACCAGCAGCCTCCACAGCACCTGGAAACTTACTGGAAGTGCAGAAATCTTAGGTGCCTCCCCAGACCTACTGAATCAGACTCTACATTTTCATAAAAGCCCCAGGAGATTATTGGCATATTCAATTTGAGAATCCCTGCCCCACAGCATCCTTGAATATTTTCTGAGAGTAGATCTCTAAAAGTAGAATGGCTAGTTCAAACAGCATGGATATTTTAAAAATTTTTGATACATATTGTCAAATTGTCCTATAAAAGGTTCTATCACAGCCAGCTGCCAAAAAAAAAAAAGTGTATAATTCAATGGCTTTTACACAGAACTGTGCAACTATCACCATGATCAATTTTATTTATTTATTTATTTATTTCACTCTTTTTTATTTTTTCAACCACAGTCATTTTTAGAACGTTTCCATTAGCCCAGAAAGAAACCTTGTACTCCTTAGCTGTTACTGTCCAGTGCTCCCATCCCTAGGCAATTGTGAACCTACTTTCTGTTCCTGTAGACTTGCCTATTCTGACATTTTATAATCATACTGTAGTGGATTGAATTATGTCCCCCCAAAACTCATTGAAGCTTGAATTGTGTTCCCCAAATTTTGTATTAGGAACTTAGCCCCCACTGTGACTGTTAAGAGGGTGGGAAATCCTTTTATGGTAGTTGAAAGTGAGATAGGGTGACCACCACTTTCATAACATACAATATTCGCTTCTGTGAAACTGCTTGCTGTGTGACAAGGTAGATTGATTAAGTTTAGTGTTTGAATGGCTTAGAAAATGTTGTTGTTTGAAAATCCCCCCTCAGCTCTTCAGCCCCCTTGATAGAAGTTAAAAGCTAAATATTAGCCTGCACTTAGAGAAGTCTGAATTTTGTTTTCTGTTCCTCACCCAAGCTGCCCCTGAGTGATTAACTGGCTTATTTCAGCTTCTGTTATCATCAGCTTGCGCTAGGCCTCCCTAAACCCCCTCCTCACTCCAGGAGGGTATGTGTGTCTGTGTGTGGCTATATGATAACTATAAGTGTGTGACTATTTGATAATTTTAACTATGTGACTAATGTAAAAATGTGCCTTTTAAAAAACCCTCTAAACTTCAAGTCAGGGCTGTTCCCTTCCGAGACTTTCTTAGAGGGACAGTCACTGGCCAGCCATAAAACTCCCTTTTAAATTCTCAATTGGGTATTCTGGTTCCTTTTCTGTGCAACAGCCTCACAACAAAAGATGGAGCCTTGAAGAGATGATTGGATTGTAGGACTGTGCAGTAGTGAATGGATTAAAAATGGCAGTCAGGGGCATGGTTCTGAGGGCTTTTTTTTTTTTAAAGATGACCAGTAAGGGGATCTTAATCCTTGACTTGGTGTTGTCAGCACCATGCTTACCCATTGAACTAACCGGCCATCCCTATATGGGATCTAAACCCATGGCCTTGGTGTTGTCAGCACCACACTCTCCTGAGTGAGCCACGGGCCAGCCCCTGAGGGCTTTAAAAGAAGAGGAGAGTCTGTCTTTCTCTCTCTCTCTGCTCTTTCTGCTTCCATCATCTTGCAATGTGAGACCCCTGGGTCACTGTGGCCACCACCAGAAGGACTTTGGACTTCCCAGCCTCAGAAATTGTAAGCAATAAATTTTGTTTTCTTTATAAATCACCCAGTTTCAGGTATTTTATAATAAGCAAAATAAATGGACTAGTACACATACAATATGTGGTCTTTTGTGTCTGGCTTCTTTCACTTAATGTAATGTTACCAAGCTTCATCCATTCTGTAACATGTATCAGTTCTTCATTCCTTTTTACTGTTGCATAATATTGTATTTTATGGATATGTCACACTTTATTTGTCCATTCATCAGTTGATGGATATTCGAGTTGTTTCCACTTTTTGGCTGTTATAAATTAACGCTGCTCTGAACATTCATGTACAGGTTTTTGGGTGGATGTGTTTTCATTTCTCTTGAGTATGCACCTAAGAGTGAAATTCCTGGGTCATATGGTAACTATATTAGTCAGGGATCTCTAGAGAAACAGAACCAATACGATGTATACACATATAGAAAGAGATTTATTGTGTGGAATTGGCTTATGAGATTATGAAGGCTGACAAATCCCAAGATCTGTAGGGGGAGTTGGCAAGTTGGAGGCCTAGGAGAACTGATGGTGTAGTTCCAGTCCAGAGGCCAGCAGGTTCAAGACCCTGAAAGAGCCAATGCTTCAGTTCAAGTCCTAAGGCAGGAAGAAGCCAATGTCCCAGTTAGAAGGTAGTCAGGTAGGAGAAATTATCTCTTACTCAGGGGAGGGTCAGTCTTTTTTTTCTATTCGGGCCATCAACTGATTGGATGAGGCCCACCCACATTAGAGAGGGAAATCCACTTTACTCAGTACTGATTTAAATGTTAGTGTCATCCAAAACACCGTCATAGAAACATGTAGATTAAAATTTGACCAAATATCTGAGCACGCTATTGCCCAGTCAAGTTGACACATAAAATTAACCACCATAGTAACTATATGTTTAACTTTTTGAGGAACTGCTGAACTGTTTTCCAAAGTACCTGCACCATTTTACATTACCACCAGCAATGAATGACTCCAATTTCTCTATACTCTTATCAACACTTGCGATTATCTGTCTTTTTGATCATAGCCATCCTAATGGGTAAGAAGGAGTGCATATTTCTTTCCAAGTGATAATGATACTGCAATATCAGAGAAGACTTCCAATCAAGATGGCAGAATAGACAGTCCCCAGCATCACTCTCTCCCACAATAAACCAATTTACAACTATTAAAAAGCAATGACTGCCAAGCTGGGGCTGCTAGAGCTCAGGGGAAGAGGAGGAGAGATCTACGGAGTTCCTTGAAGGCAGGAGAAGCTGCAATGAGAGAAAGAAAGGCCACTCTGACCATTTCGAGCTATTATGGAGTAATAGCTGTCAAAAGCCACTGCTGGGGCCGGCTCGGTGGCGCACTGGAGAGTGTGCCACTTGGGAGCGTGGCGGCGCTCCCGCCGAGGGTTCGGATCCCATGTGGAGACCGGTTCCCGCTCACTGGCTGAGCGTGGTGCAGGCGCAACACCGAGGGTTGCGATCCCGTTGCCGGTCCCCGGTACGGGCATGACACTGAGGGTTGCGATCCCGTTACCAGTCAGTAAAAAAGACAAAAAGGAAAAAAAAAAAAAGCCACTGCTGTGCCCCTCGTTTGAAGTTATTTAGAGGCTGCAGGGGAGAAGAAGGCATTGGTGGCACTCAGGCCAGCAAGATGACTAACAGGTTTCCCATGGACCCACATAGGAGTGAGGGGCCACAGACAACTGAAAAAAGTAGCCACTCAGAGGCCAGTGAGTAATCGCAAGGGACTGGCACATGGCCCGCCCCATGGGAGTGTTTGGATTGAGGGGGTTTGGGGAGACAGGTCCACCAGGGGAATATTGGGGCACAGCATGGACATCTGATCTGCCCTCCAATCAGTGCAGGACCACTCAGTGTATATGGGTCAGGAATATAGAACTGTAGGGGGTGTAGTTTGCTGAAAAGACTGAGGTCCAGACCAGAGTTTCCACGCGATCCAGGTGTACCAGATCTCACGAGACCCTGAAGTGCTTACAAGGTCAACAATTAAAACCTGAGCTGCACAAAAAGCCTTCCCCAGGGAATCAGCAGCAGCAAAGCAGCAACTTAGCTCAACCACAGGGCTCAAGTGCTGGTCCCCACAGGAAGTTCCCCCATTTTAGAAGTAAGCAAAGGACAACAAATTAGTTCCAGTGCAGAGTTTAAGTGGTGGGAACAGCAAATAATCCAACAGAGAACTGAAAGAAAAAATAAAAACCCCATAGGTCACAATAAACCAATTTACAACTAAAGTTCTAATATTAACCAGTAAAGGTCTAACATCACCAAAGAACACCTATAAAACCAAGAAGGACTGGAAGCCCCCCGAGCTCCCAAGCTGGGGTGGGGGGAGGGCTGAGGGCCTCAGTCAAGCCCCCACAAAGTCAGCATCCAGCCCAGTGGCGACCACCAGGCCGCTGCAGGAAGCTACCGAGGCTCCCAAGCTGGGGCAGGGGGCACCGAGGGCCTTAGCCATGGCCCCCTTCGATGTCGACATCCAGCCCAGTGATGACCACCAGGCTATCACCAGAAGTGCCCCAGGCTCCCAAGCCAGGGTGGTGGGAGCTGAGGGCCTCAGACACACACTCCTGATGTCCACATCCAGCCCAGCGATGATCACCAGGCCACTGCTGGAAATGCCCCAGGATCCTGAGCTGGGGCAGTGGGGGTCCGAGGCCCTCAGCCACGCCTTCCCAAAGTCCTCATCCAGCCCAGCCATGACTGAACCACTGCCAGAAGCACCCTCGGTTCCCTTGCTGGAATGAGGGGCTGCCATGGGCCTTCACCATGTCCCCCTCCTTCCTTCTCCTCTCACCTTATCCCCCTCCACTTCCCCTCTCCCCCTCTGTCCAAACTGCTCCACATCATCTTAGAATATAAAAAAATAATAATAAATATATATATTTTAAAAAGATATTGCAATGTCACTTTCTAGAAAAGGAATAGGAAGAAAATGTAATCCTTTTTCTTTTTTTAGTATGTTTGATACAAATTTTTTATTATTGATAATTTTGGAAAGTATCCCATTGTCACTTCTGTAATTTGCTCGCAGGTGTCTGTTCAGGCTAGGCCTCACTCATTGATCTCCATAGGCGTGATCCCACACAGCAGCTGGTCCAGCCAGCCAGGTCCTTACTGCTCTTGGCCCCCAACCCCCACCATGCCAGTCCATGGCTCACTGGCCATGAAACTGGAATCACAGTGGAATACTGTCTTGTTCAGATCATTCTCCTTAAGGTTAACAACGAGGTCTGGATGCTGGATGAGGGATACCAGGGGCAGGTTGTTACCAGAAGCAGAGGGACAGCCCCAGGACCACCCCTCCCAAGGCATAGAGAGGGTCCCTCAGGCTGGAGCCATGCTCCCTACTGTCTGTGCAAAGAGGGCCCATACAAATGAGGAGTCCTGAAGCTTAAACTACTTTCACTGTAAATCAGTCTCTGATTCTATCAGCTGTAATAAAGCCCATTTTCTTACAGCTTCCCCACCTCTGGCAATTGTCATGTGAAAACAAATCTCATCCAATCTGATAGGAAAAGCTAGCACTCTCATTATTGCTTTATTTTGCATTTCTTTGATTAATGAGGTTGATGTGATGATTAATTGTAGGTGTCAACTTAACTGAATTAAGGATACCCAGATGATAGCTGGTAAAGCTTTATTTCTGGGCATGTCTGTGAGGACATTTCTGGAAGAGACTGGCATTTGAATCAGTGGACTGAGTAAGGAAGATTGGCCTTCACCCAGTGTGGGTGGACCATCCAATCCATTGAGGGCCTGGATAGAACAAAAAGGCAGAAGAAAGGCAAATTCACTCTTCCTCTTCCATTTTTTTTTTTTTTTTTAAAGATGACCGGTAAGGGGATCTCAACCCTTGACTTGGTGTTGTCAGCACCACGCTCAGCCAGTGAGCGAACCGGCCATCCCTATATGGGATCCGAACCCGGGGCCTTGGTGTTATCAGCACCGCACTCTCCCGAGTGAGCCACGGGCCGGCCCCACTCTTCCTCTTCTGGAGCTGGGACTCCCTTCTTCTCCTGCCCTTGGACATCAGAACTCCAGGCTCTCAGCCTTTGGACTCTGGGACTTGCACCAGCAGTTCCCCAGTTTCCCAGGTCTTCAGCCTCGGACTCAAGAGTCACACCATTGGCTTCCCTGGTTCTGAGGCCTTTGGACTTGGACTGAACCATATTACCGGCTTCCCTAGATGGCCTACTGTGGGACGTCTCAGATTCCATAATCACATGAGCCAATACCCTGGCTAAGTTCCCTATCATATACCTATATCTATCCTATTGGTTCTGTCTCTTTGTAGAACTCTAACTAATACAGCTGAATATTTTCCCATATAATTATTACCCATTTGCAGGTGTGTGTGTGCATTTTCTATTTATGTACAATGCCTGCCACATAGAAGATACTTAAAAAATAAACCTATTTTTAAATTTATTTTGTTTTAATTTTTAAAACTTTTTCCATACCAATGAAGATGAAGACAAAAATAAATCTTGGATAAATGTTTTTACCCATTTTCCATTGGGGTGTTGTGTCCAAGACTAACAACTGTCCATCCAAATCTGTTCTCTTCTATAATTATATGGCAGCATCCTTTTCATTTAAATGGGTCCTTGGGTCTAAAGTCTCTCTGATAGAATGTGAGCCAAAGAACTGTGAGCCACTAAAGGGACCAAGTTTTAAGGCAGCAGGTGAATCTCCTCCCCAGTCTTTCCGCTTACTATATGACCAGTATCTACAACCATGCAGTTGAGCACAAAGAATGGAGATGGTGGGGAAAGAAGATGGAAGGAACCTGGGACTCTTCAGATTCATGATTGTATAGAGCAGATACAAGTTCAAACTCTTATGTGAGAGAGACAGGAATTTATATCTTATTTGAGCCATTGCATTTTGGGGTCTGTTAATAGCAGCATGTTCTAACCCTAACCAATACAATGATATTACTTGGTCAGAGGCTTATGGCCCCACCATTGGATATCTGCAATTACTCCCTAGGGATGACCAGCCTAGTCCCATAAAGATGAAGCACAGGGAAGTGGAGATGATCAGGCTCAATGACACTAGCCTTTGAGCTCACGCATTTCATTTTCCTTGCTCCTACTAAACTCTGATGATGGACTACATTTGCTTACATTGCCTTCAGATTGAATTCCAAGAGTGAGCATGCACCGATCTACCACCTAGACACTTTGGCTCTTCCTAGGTGTTTACATTGATCTATACATTCTTTGGTTTTGTTTTGTTTTTAAGGATAAAAAGAAGAGAGTAAAATAAAATCAGCCAACTTTAGTGAACTGGTTCAAACCAGAACATGCCGATGTAGAACACTTTACTTATCCAGAACTCAGGTACTGGGCTCCAGCAGAGGGCCAGAAGACAGCCAGACAGGAAGCAAGCTCCGAAGCTCGGTTACCTAATTCCTAGGACATTCCACCCCACCATTCCCTCTGTGGAGTTCTTTTTGTTGGTTCAGAAGTTCTGAGTTAGGTAAGATGGCTTTCAAGCCCCTGAGAATTTAGAAAAGACAAATCAGGGGCCGAGCCCGTGGCGCACTCGGGAGAGTGCAGCGCTGGGAGCGCAGCAGCGCTCCTGCCGCGGGTTCGGATCCTATATAGGGATGACCAGTGTGCTCACTGGCTGAGCGCGGTGTGGCCCGTCTCAAAAAGGACAAAAAAAAAAAAAGAAAAGACAAATCAGAAAAAGGGAGGGACTGCCTCATATAGTCACAAAAACACAGAGGCAGCTGGCACAGGAACTATTCAAAATCGACTTAAGAATTGTGCTAGTGAAACTGTAATTCAGGGCCGGCCCGGTGGCGCACTGGATAAGTGTGCCGCTTGAGAGCGTGGCGGCGCTCCCGCCCGAGGGTTCGGATCCCACATACAGACCCGTTCCCGCTCACTGGCTGAGCGAGGCGCGGGAGCAACACCGAGGGTTGCGATCCCGTTGCCGGTCCCCGGTCCGGTACGGGGGCAACACTGAGGGTTGCGATCTGTTGCCGGACACGGAAAAAGACAAAAAACAAAACAAAACAAAACTGTAATTCAGTGTTGGACAAACAGTAGTCACATTGCAGTGACCCAAGCCCTCAGGAAAGGTTGTGTTCAGTATGTTCTGTTTAACCAAGCACTGACATTCATAAAATTCCTTAAAGAGAGTTCTAACCAAGATAAATTCTGGTGCTTAAAAAAGTTACAATGTCAGCTCTCTGAAAGACTTAGCTATTCAGAAAAATTCTGGATAAGGGAGTTTATGCTGCCCTTTCCAAACCTGTCGGGCTGGGAGCAAACTAAGGCCACTGAAACTGACCTACACTGACAATCCACTCGGTTTGATCTCCCCCTCTCCCCACTGCCCTCCTCAGATATTACCAGGCAAGTGGCACCATCTCTTCAAGGGGGCATGGAACTGCCCAGAGTCTTCTGGGACCCCTCACCTGGGAAATGTGAGGGGAGCTCCTTCCTCTTCTCTGGCAGCCAGGAACACCTGCGGGGTGGGACTCTGATTCAGGGTGGGGGTGTGTGGTTGTGTACT
This sequence comes from Galeopterus variegatus, assembly GCF_000696425.1. Classification (NCBI taxonomy): domain Eukaryota; kingdom Metazoa; phylum Chordata; class Mammalia; order Dermoptera; family Cynocephalidae; genus Galeopterus; species Galeopterus variegatus. The sequence goes on along the minus strand of NW_007726230.1, from coordinate 1,239,727 downwards.
GGAGGGGGCAGAGGGCAGGAGATGTTCTGAGCTGCTCCTGGGCATTCTCCTAGACAGCCGCTCCAGGGGGGCCATCAGCTGGGCTAGAGGAGCTTAGAAAACATCCCACTTCCTCCTGCCACTTTGAACCTCTGTACTCCTGCTTCCCTCTTCCCTTGAAGCTACTGCAGCCCAATCCCCAATCTTGAGCTTTGGGTCTCAGGACAAGGAAATCCCAAGGGGCAGGAGAGCAGGGGCATAGGCCCTGCGTGGGGTGCTCACAGGAGCACATCCTCCCTGCCCCCCATCCTTTGGGAAGAAATTCTTAGCTCTCTAGGAGGAGGGAAGTAAGGGTCAGGGAGCCTATCATTCAGGAATCCTTGTTTCTCTCACCCAAGTTGCCAGGAACTGTAGACCAGGCACTCCATGAGAACTGTGAGATAGTTCCTTAAGCTTTGTAACTCCCTGTATCCAGTACTGTTATTCCTGGTGTCCTTGTTTTGATGAGCAGGAAAACTCTTAATTAAAAAAAAAAGCAGGATGCTCATTTTTGGCAGCAGCTGGGAGAGAACCAGGCGTCCATCCCATAGCAGCTTGACACAAGGGAGAGGTACTAGAGCAAGAGTGGGTGGTGGCAGTTCTACAGAGGAGAGGGAAGCCAGCTGAGTGCTTCCCTGAAGCAAGAAATGGGAGTACAGGAAGAGGCCAGAAGCCTGGTGTCCTCAAGGTCCCTTGACAACTAGGAAGTGGGCCTGAGGAGTGTCCTCTCTCCTCCTCCCCTTTCCTTCCACCTTCTCTTACACCCTGTCCTGGGGACTGTCACTTGGGATTGGCATCTCCATATCCTGATCCTGGGGGTCCTTGCCCCAGACACTTCCTGGGTGGAAAATGTGTAGGTGTCGGGCTCTTTTACCTGCCTATAATCCTGCCAACTGGGCCAATTGTAGAGCTAGGGCTGGATCTGGAGCTCACAGACTCCTCAAATCTGTTCCAGGCTAGGTCACAAACCCTTCACACACCAGGCTGGGTCCCCAGACCCTTCACACGCAGGTCTATGAGCTAGGTAGCCAACCAAAAGGTCCTTGGAAGCCATACATGTTCCAGAGCATGGCCATGCGGGCGGACTCCCAAGGCAGTCGCCAGCCAAGGTGCGGCGGCGCACATGCGCACCAACTCTGCCCACACAACTTATTTACAAAGAATGTGCCGCACCACCCCCAGTGGGACGGGCAGGTGAGGGGGCCTGATTAAATTATTCTATTTCCCCAACAGTAGGTCTGCCACCCCTGAGTTCTCAGGGGTCTTTATGTGGGGGGTCTCTCCCCCAGGCAGATACCTTTCTTGGCATCATTTGCTACCATACAGCAAACACCTGGGCACAGTTTCTTTTTTTTGGCAGCTGGCTGGTACAAGGATTGAACCCTGGACCTTGGTGTTATCAGCACCACGCTTAACCAGTTGAGCCAACTGGCTAGCCCTGGGCACAGTTTCAAGACAGTCAGGCTCTGCTTTCTCTAGAACAGAACCTGCCCTCTCCATCCCTCCACACCCAAGTGCTTTGAATGTGCATCATGAAGATGGCTGAATTGGGCAGCCAGTACTAACCATGGCTGCTTCCTGTGTTGCAGGGTTTCACCACTATCTAGCAGTCTCAAGAAAAGCATGGGAGAGCAGCCAAATTTCTCTATGCCCCTGAGAGGGCCTTAGGAGTTAGCTGAGAAAGCTAACTGACCCTGAAGGAGTCTGGTGGACATGATACAAGAACATAAGGCACAAGAAACAGAGTCCAGGGATCACAGACGCTCCAGCGAATCAAAGACGGGGGGTGCATCTTGGCGGAGGCCACACAGGAGAGAAACAGCAGCAAATCAGAGACCTCTCATACCTGACATACCCAACAGAGGTGCTACCCAGGAGAGGAAGACAGTGATGGAGAAATTTGAGTTGACAGTTTTAAAATGAAAAAGAAAACTGAAAAACACCTATGGGACTGAATTTTCCTGGAAATGATAGTATTACATTTTTTGTCATCAGGTGAATTAAGTTGAATCATAGAAAAAATAAAGTTGTATTTTCTGCCCAGGGCTTCCTGGCTGGGATGGGGGCATACAAGCAAAGATAAGAGTTTATTCTGATAGGCAGGGCTGGAAGGTTATTCCAGGTGTGGTCCAAGGACTAACAGCAGGGCCATCACTGGGGATCTTGCTCGAAATTCAGTCTCAGGCTTCACCCTAGACCTGGAAACAAAATTTGCATTTTAAGGAGCTCCCAAGATGATTCGTGTGTGTATTAAAGTTTGAGAAGCATCACCTTAAGAAATGATTCAGAAATTTTGTTTCAAATTATTTTTTCTTACAGCTGAGGTTTTTTTTAAGGAAGGAAATGTTCCACATTTACATTTTTTTTTTTTTGTCTTTTTTTTTGTCTTTTTCCGTGTCCGGCAACGGATCGCAACCCTCAGTGTTGCCCCCGTACCGGACCGGGGACCTGCAACGGGACCGCAACCCTCGGTGTTGCTCCCGCGCCTCGCTCAGCCAGTGAGCGGGAACCGGTCTGCATGTGGGATCCGAACCCTCGGGCGGGAGCGCCGCCGCGCTTCCCAAGCGGCGCACTATCCAGTGCGCCACCAGGCCGGCCCCACATTTACATTTTAAGACTAATTTTAATCTCAAATCACATTTATATGCCTATTTCCTTTTTTGCTGATTTCACTTAAATGCATGATTTGTTAAAGACTAAACAAATATTTACCATGTCTGTTACATGTAACACAGGCACAGCATTTAACAGAAATTCATCAATCTCCTCCCCTTTTTAAAATTATAAATATGGTATTAAAACAATCCTGAACACACATATATATTTTTTTTGGGGGGGGGAGGGGTAGCTGGCCGGTATGGGGATCCGAACCCTTGACCTTGGTGTTAACAGCACCACACTCTAACCAAGTGAGCTAACCGCTATCCCTCTGAACATATTTTTTTTTTTAGAAGATGACCAGTAAGGGGATCTTAAACCTTGACTTGGTGTTGTCGGCACCATGCTCACCCAGTGAGCTAACCGGCCGTCCCTATATGGGATCCGAACCCGTGGCCTTGGTGTTATCAGAACCACACTCACCAGAGTGAGCCACGGGCCGGCCCCCCTCTGAACATATTTTTGATACTACTAGTAGTCAGCACCCATGCCCCTTCAAAAGTTAACACAATTTGGGACAATATTCATTGTACCTACTACTTTAAACGATTTCAACTGCAGGTCTTTCACTAAGCAAGATGGATAAAGCATGCCATTTCTGTTTTTCCTTCCTGAGATTTTTATGTTTCAGAAACACACATGCTTCCTCTGCTATCTGACACTTCATGCCATGCTTTCATCTCATAAACCTAAATTCTATTGTGAGTACTCCATGTTTATGTTTAAATGATGGTGCCTTAACATGAGAAAAACAGTTTGTGCTGCATTTTTCCTCCTGTTACCTGAAAACACAATGGGTGTACGTATGTTGAATATATTCTTACAAATGTTCAGGTCATGTTTATCAGCTGGAGTTTTTATTTAATTTGTGGGTATTTTGCATTGTGATATTTAATCAAGACATTAAGATGAGTAGAGAGTTGTTGATTTAAAACAAGTTTGAGATCCACTAAAATTGTTGCATGACGGTTCTTCTGGTGGCTGTGGAAACTTCACATTTCCTTTGGACATCCTTAGACGTCTGAGCTCTCGAAGTACAACTTCAACGCCCTATGAATTTTGCCATTTTGCTAATGCTGGTTTGCTCTGTGCATCCACCATCCCACTGGAATTATTTATTCCGTTCCTATTGTTTTTTTTTTTTTTTTAAAGATGACCAGTAAGGGGATCTTAACCCTTTACTTGGTGTTGTCAGCACCACGCTCTCGCAAGTGAGCCACAGGCCGGCCCATTCCTATTGATTTTTAAAATAAATCTAATTGAGGAGCTTCTGAGCATTTAGGTCCACATTTTTTTCAGCCTCTATATAGTTTCCATAATTCGTCCCTGGTGGCTCAGTAATCAGGCCTGTTCATCTTGTGTCACATCTCCATCATCTTCACCATCACCTCCTCCTTTCTGTCCTTCAAGTTCTTCCAGCAAGTGAAATCTGGGGAACTTTACTCCTGTAGAGACCCAAGCAACAGCTGAACTCCTTCCCAGGTGTGTGAAAGCATTAGGGCAGGCCACGCCCTTATATCACTCACAACAGCCATGTAGGCACATCTGAGGATTTTTAAAACCCATGGGACAGCTAAAACCCACTAATCTTGTTGGAGCTCGATTGTGCATTTAAGGGAACTAAGGAGATGTTTCTTTTTCTTTTTGGTGGGTGGCCAATATGGGGATCTGAACCCTTGACCTTGGTGTTATAACACCATGCTCTAACCAACTAAGCTAACTGGCCAGCCCATGAGGAGATGTTTCTAATGGCTAGGTGGGCTGGTATGAGGGACACAGGGGTGAGGGCATGTGGACTGTACTCAAAACTCAGCAATGGGGCTCCATGGATCAAACAAACCTGCAGACACCAAGGCAAGACTATGCAGAAGACACCCAGCTTATCGCTCAGTCCATACTACCCACCTCCTGCACAGCCCAACCCCACCCAGGAGTGCGACTCCAGAGTCCCGGGTGCTTCAACAAACCCCTAGGCCCAGAGGCTGTGGTAGTGAGTCCAACGCAGACCCCAGATTTTCATACAGACCAACCATCTTAAAATCCACACTTACCTAGGGATCCTAGAGCTGGCTCACGTGGCAAGGTGACCCTGGCCAAAGGGACTGCCTCATGATGTAGCCCAGACCTGTATCTAGCACTGGGCTTACTGAGGGACACTGTTAGTGAGGCTAAGACCTCCCCAGCTTTTTTTCTGTGTTAAGGAGCTTGCTTCTTGTGTTCACAGATGAGAGCTGGGCTGTCTTACATGTGGGAGATGGATATGTCCTGAAAGTGGGTAGACGGGGTATGGCTTGGGGACTGGACTCGTTATTAATGAGCTTGAAACTTTCACTTTAAAGATTCAGGTCCTATCCCTCTACTCCAGACAAGGGAGGGACAGGTGAGGGGAGACATGAAGGCTATAAGCATGACTCAATATGGTATGTCAGCTGTTTTTTCAGGAATTGGATTGAAAATGGGTGAATGGGGAGTATTATAGTATGTTTGGAAACAGAGAAGATTAGAGGGTTCTGATCTAAAACTTACACCCTTTTCAGGAGAGAGCACTAGGCTAAACATATGAGTGAATCTGCTCGAGGATCTCAGGGCTGTCAGGTCCTTAGACAGGCAGCTGCTATTAAACTTGGCAAGATTCTAGCAGGAATGTCACTTGGGGGCCCTGCTGAGAGATGAAAATGGAAAGGACCCATCCTAATGGGTCTGCTGACTCACTAGGTCACAACAGCCACAATGGTAATGGCCACAGGGCATGGTGAATTGGGAAACTGATGCTGGTTTGTTCTGTGTGAGTCCTTGGGCAAGGAAAAAAAAAAGGCCTAGAGAATCTGATAGTGCTACTTGAGATCAACAAAATGTAGAAAGGCTGAACCTTGTGATTATGGGTGAGCAGCAGCTGCCCATGAACCAACCCACCCTGATCCACAGTGTGCAGGGTGAGCCAAAGCTAGGGAGGCCACACAGCCAGCACTCAGAACAGCAGGAGTCCTGCTCAAAGGTGACGCAAGAGCACATTAGTGTTTTAGCTCAATCACAAACACTGACACCTGTCCAGGCTGGAAACTAGTATTTGTTTTCCAACGGATCACCGAGCTGTTTTCAAAGCCTGGATGTCTTTAGAATCCCTAGGAACATGTTTCCTTTCATGATTTTTACAGCTAACTTTGAGAACACAGTATTAAGATTACCACTATGTAACTCTGTCTGATGGTTGAGCAGGCCAAGGTGCCCACACCTAAGTCCTGGAGTTTATGTCCTTAGTAATAAAGGGTCCACACCACAAGGGTCTTGCCTAATGCATGTCAGGCACTAGGTCAAGCCTCCTCTCTGATGGCCAGAGTCAAATTCCTAAGCCCAATTAAGACTGCCACTGAGGAAACACCCATAGTCCACTCCCTGTCCCACTAATCCTATCCTCTCCAATCACAGAAACAATGCTGGGGCTCAGAGCCTTCCCTTTATCTTGCCACATCCCTCAAGGGCCCTACTTTGCCCCCAAGGAGAGGCAGCTGCAAAGACCACAGACACTCTAATTTACATAAAATTATCTCACTCCTTTTTATTTAAGATTTTTTTATCCAGTTAGTAAAAGAAAGATGTGTCTCTCTTTATACATATGTACAAGTTCAGTTATAAAAATAGACAGCACATTCAAAGAGAAAAAAGGCTTGGCATTTTTCTGATTCCCTCTAAATAGCATCTGTACATAGGAGTCTGGGTTTGAGCAGAGGAATCCTAATGATTTAAATTAAATGATTCCCCTACAACCTCTACTCCAAAAAAAGGTTTAAAAATCAATCTATCTAAACTCAATTCCGCGATTTTCAGGTGTGCAAATTAGAGGCTAGCCTGCCCAAAAGCACCTGCTCCACCAGGGACATTAGGCAGAGGCAGGCAGAAACACCTCCCATGCAAACACCACCCCTTTGCCTCTCTTGGAGGGCAGCAGGCTCAGGCTGTTGGGGCTGGGGCGGGAGGGTCAGTGCCAAGCTTACCCTCTCTCTCCACCTCCCTCCTGCTGTCCCTTCCTTTCTCAGTGCAATACAGACAGTGCATACAGCCAAGCAGGGGGCTGAAGGGCAAGGGTGGGGAGACTGTGCATTCAGGATGGGCAAAGGGAAGTCTGCAAGAGGAGCAGTGAGGATGTCCTGCTGATTGAGGTGGCTCCTGGTCTCTTTACTGGCTACTGAGAGTCCCTTGGGTGGGAGCTGCTGCTACTGTTGCTGGTGGGACCTGAAGGTTCTCTGGTATGAACCATGCAGGACAGGAGAGGAAATGCTAGGAAAACAACTGCCTGTGGGTACGTTTCCTCTCGCCTTTGTCATCCTTCTAAGCCACCACATTGTCTCGCACTCACTGCTCTCTTCAACAATGACACTCTGGCAAATGGGGTTTGAAGACCTGGGGGGCTGCCCAAAGACTGTGGAAACCAGGCACATGATTTCCTCCCTTCCTAGCCCTACAGGAAATCACAGCCTTAAGAGAAATCTCCACTATGGAAGGCTCTTCACAGCACCTGTGGAGCCTTTGCAAGGGACATGGTTAGAGCCAAAGAGTGGAATGGGGATGGAGACAGTGTGCCTGAGCATCTCAAGGGGGTCTATGTCAGGCCCTTCCCCAGTAAACAGGTTTAAGACTTGACCATAAAGTTCATCTGAGATGCCATGGGGCTGATCCCTGTCCTTGGCCCTTCTTCCTATAGGCAACCCCAGAGCACTCCTTCTGAGACACAGGTGAAAAAGTGCTCACACCAAGCACCCGCCTGTCTTTCCCTTGCTGCAACTGGTCATCTCCGCCCTCTGACTCAGGATGTGAGATGCTGCACTGGGCAAGTCATCCAAAGACCATTTGCAGGCTAGGGTTCTAGCCCCTGGTTTGGTTGAAGGAAGATGGAGGGCCTAGATGGTTACCATCCTCCAGAGGGGTTGGTGCCTTTGCCCTGTTTCCGGACCAGGGAGTCTGGGGCGAGGCTGCTGGTCACATGAAGGCTCTTGGGAGTCCCAGGAACATTATTTCCTTTGCTCAAAGGGGAACTCAAGGGAGAAGAGGCGCTTGAAGGTCCAAAGTCAGCAAGGCCAGCAGGCCGAATAAGGGACGTCTGCAGTGGACTGCTGGCGGAGATTCCTGTGGGGATGGAGAAAGAGAAGTGAATAAGCACCAATCCCGAGCGACCTGCCTTGGAGCCTGCAGTGTTAGTTACCAGAGTCTGGATGGAAAAGCAGTGGGGAATCCCTCCCTGTCTTCTTGCCAACTCCTTGGCACATCTGCTTTCTTTTCAGTAAGAGGGATAGGTTCTTAAGAGAAAACATTTACCTAGGCTTCTCCACGTTACTTCATCCACAGAAAGTAAATGTCATCTTGGCACTCTGGACAGAGCACACATTATACAATCTGGGATGCCAAGGCTGTAGGACGAGAGCTGTAACTTACTAGGCACTAATGCATGTTTCTTTTCTTCTTTCTTGGGATACCACATGTGATTAGCTGCTTTCCTTCAAAATTTCACAGAAGATGTCTTCTACTCCCCAGTAAGTCTGGCCAGTGGCACAGCCACCCCTGCTCTTCAAGCCCTGTCTCTTCAAGGACCCAGTTCAAATCCCCGTTCATCGGTGATAGCTCCCTGGGTTACAGTGAACTTTCCTTTTTCCCAGTATGAGCCAAATCCACTTACATCTAATAACATATGTCTAATATGTTTCTTCAATTGTTTCTTGTGTGCTGGTTTTACTTTCATGAAAGAGAATCCTAAGTGCTTGGTGAGCAGACAAGTCTCTCCTTATCCACAGTGGAACTGCAGACAATCTCCTACCCAATTCTTTACCTTAGTGTCCACTTCCGGTTACCAAGCATTGCTGACTTTTCTTGTGCTGCTCTACCCCTGTGCTCTCTTCTCACTCCAGGTTTCCAGAAGAAACCCTGATGAGCATCATACTCTGCCCCATCCATGGTGAGGCCCTGCCATGGCAGCCTTGACTACTGGCATGACTGCTGTTTTTCAAGGGTGTGATGAACTGGCAAAGGGTTAAGAAATACTAGCCTAGGCAACCATAATTCATATTTCCTGAATGAACTAATAAATGTAAGCTGAGATTCCTGCAGTAGGAGAAAGGGGAGGTGAAAATCAACATTCACTGAGCACTTAGTACAGGCCAAACATTGTCTACTTGCTACAAGAATCCTAAGAGCTAATTCTAAGCCAATGTTTTGAATGGGGAGAGAGTTCAATAAATCATCATGTTCATATGTCCTGCATTCCATGGCTCTAATCATCCTTCACATGTCCTGGTCACAACTTCCTTTTTTTTGTTTTTTATTATAAAGATGACCGCTAAGGGGATCTTAACCCTTGACTTGGTGTTGTCAGGACCACGCTCAGCCAGTGAGCGAACGGCCATCCCTACATAGGGATCCGAACCCGAGGCCTTGGTGTTATCAGCACCGCACTCTCCCGAGTGAGCCATGGGCCGGCCCACAACTTCCTTTCCAAACTGTCCCTAGACCCTCGTCATACACCTGCTAAGCTACTGTCCATCAGGTCTCGCCATGTCTTCTCAACCTTGACTCTCTCAGCTCCTCTTCAGCAAAACCTGATTGACCTGCTCAGTTACCCCCAATATGCCTTGTTTGTTGCGAACTTTCTGTCGCCAGTCCAAATCCTTCCCTATCCTTCTCTTTTCTGAATTCCAGCCTGGCAAATGCACCGGCAAATACATGGTTCCTCCTCCTTCTGACCTACAACCACAATTAAGCCTTCCTTCTCTTTTCACTTGTCTGTATATTGCCTTGTATTGCTGACAAACATATTCTATGCACAGCTTCTCTATCTCACTTCTATTATACACTCAACAGCAGGGTCCATGTGTTATATTTCTATGTACACAGCAGGTGCTTAATACCTAAGGTGAGGAATCACACAGCTGGATGAATGTCAACTATGCTAGCCTAGATTACTGAAATATGGGTCTCAGAAAAAAGCCTAGGAAGAAAAACAATTCTTGAAGGAACTGATTCAGATAAAATTCTGAATGTTTAAGGTAGTATAGATCATGATTCTACTCTCTCTTTTCACAGCTACTTCCAATTCAAAGATAGCACTGTACCAAGTCAAAAGGGCAAGGGGAGAGGTAAGACTGCTCAATGCAAAGAAGCAGAACCCCAGTCTGGGCTCTGGTGAAGTTCCCCGCTGGGGTGTATCCTACATGTTCTACCTGGCAGAACACTCAATAAAATTTTGTCTGTTTCTGACCAGAATGGAGCCTGCAGCCACCCTGGGCCTCCGTACCTTTAGACACGTTGTACCCGTAAGCAGCATAGGCAGCTGCAGAGGCTGCTGCAGCCCCTGCTTTGGCTCCTGCCATCGCGGCGGCACTGCCTGCCGTGGACTTCCGGCTTCGGCCTTTCCCTGCTCCTTTGGCTGTGCTTCCTGAACCTTTGGGGCGGCCTCGGCTTCGGGCTGAGTGACCACGTCCTACAGCTGGCATTTCCTGGATAGAAATTCCTGTTGGAACAAATGGGCCAAGAGGAAAAAAATGAATCTCTCTCTTTTTTTTTTCTTCCTTTTTGTCTTTTTTCGTGTCCAGCAATGGATCACAACCCTCAGTGTCGCGCCCGGACCGGGACGGCAACGGGATCGCAACCCTTGGCGCTGCGCCCGCACCTCGCTCAGCCAGTGAGCGGGAACTGGTCTGTATGTGGGATCCGAACCCTCGGCGGGAGCGCCACCGCGCTCCCAAGCAGCGCACTGTAGCAGTGCGCCACCGGGCAGGCCCAATGAATCTCTTCAAAATGTTAATTTAAGGGCTGGCCAGTTAGCTCAGTTGGTTAGAGCGTGGTGCTGATAATACCAAGGTCAATGGTTTGATCCCTGTACTGGTCAGCTGCCAAAACAACAAAAGCAAAAAACCCAAGCACATCGGTCACGAAAAAGACAAAAAAAAAAAAAAAAATCCCATCTTTAGGGCCGAGCCCGTGGCATACTCGGGAGAGTGCGGCGCTGGGAGCGCGTTGGCGCCCCCGCCGTGGGTTTGGATCCTATATAGGGATGGCCGGTGCGATGCGCTCACTGGCTGAGCGTGGTACGTCTGGTCACAAAAAAAAAAAAAAAAAAAAAAAAACCCAAGCACATTACTAAATAAACCCCAGGGATTTGCTACCTGGAATTGTCCTGCTTCTGCCCTAGAGAGTCAACTTTTAGTCCCAAGTTTTAAACCTAGAGCTCCCTGAGAAACAGCAGCAACACTGGGCTCCACACAACAAAGTGGGGAAAGGCCCAGAGAAGCTAATTTTCATTAAATACTAGCAAAAATAAGGATGAAATATGAAAGACGGGATGACTTTTTTCTTTTCTTTTTTTTTTTTTAAACATCCAATTTATCTCGAAGTTTTAAATCTTTATAAAGTTCTCATTTCTCTTTCCCTAAACCTTCTCTTCCTTTCACTTGACAGGGCTATTGAAAGAAAAAGCCTATACAACCTTTTCGGTCCATTCTATTCTTCTTCAAAGAAAAAATAAAATGCCATTATCCTAGAAGAAATCAGGACTTACCCACAACCAAACCAATGCTTTTCTCAAGGCAGTATCTCCTAAGCTGTAGGCGATAGCAGCATCACTTACCATTCACGGTGTCTGAGACAGAGCCTGTTATGGAAGCAGGAGAGTTGGTGGCTCGAGACTGAGGGGCAGAAGAGGCTGGGTCATCCACTATGACCAGCATGTCACTGCTGCTCTCGTCAGGGGGAATGGAGCCAGTGTGCAGCTCACTGCTGATGGAGATCTAGATGAGAAAGAGCCGAGTTCACCAGTGCCCACAGCCATGGCCCTCGCTCCAGGTGACAGCATGCCTCACAAGGCTTGTCACTATCTGCCCCTCCTGCTTGGTTGTTGACGCTGAGATCCCCTGCTTTGGCTTCCAAGAAGCCAGCCTGTCCTCCTTTGTTTTTCTCCTTATGGACCCCACATGCAACCCCTCCCTTCTACAAGGCAGGAGGACTCCAGGAGAACCAAAGGCTCCTCAGCCATGTGTCCCTTCTCCAAGGTCAAGATGCAGTCCCCACTGCTGTGATAAAAGCACCTAAAAGGAGCCTCACCTCACTGAAAGGACTGGGCATGGCCGAGTCTACGCTAATGAAGGAGTCGTCTCCATCAGCAGAGAGGTTGGAGTTATCAGCCGAGGGAACAAATGGGATCACCAGGTTCACACCTTCTTTTCTCCTTTTCCCATCCAATTCATCTTCCTTTTTCTTCTGGGAACACACAAATCAGGAAATACAGAAAAAGCATAAAGATACGCCCCAAGAGAAAAGCAGAATTAGGGAAAAAAAATGATAACAGAACTTTTATTCTTTACTTTATAAACTTCTCAATTAGCATATTTTTAAGAAAGAAAAAACTCATAAGGAAGGAGGAAATAGATGGTTTAATAAGAGTTCATGTGCATTCTACCATAGTAATACAGAGTTTAAAGGTAGGCCATTGCACTGAACCAGAGCCATACTAAGCCTGATCCTCATGGGGCAACGGGCGTGGCTAGACTCCAGCACATCCAAGCAGCAGCACTTATCAGGGCGAAATGAATGAAGTCCCACAAAATTGTGGGTCAGTGCTTTCAATATATTTTCTGCACATCTGTTCTTTTTTTTTTTTAAAGACTGTCTAGAGCAGTTTTAGGTTCACAGCCAAACTGAGAAGATGCATGTCCTTTTTTGCTCTGCATGTTTTAAATATGCATAAGGAGAATGAAAGCCTTATATCCAGGAATAATGGGTTGCTTCTGTCGCTATTTCCTCAATTTACATGTAAATTCTCAAGGGCTGAGTTACTGACCTACACTAAGTAGTTCTAGAACCAAGTTCAGTAGGGCTCTGTCACAGATTAGGGACCTGGAATCACGGAATGTGCTTGCACATATCTAGGCATCTCATCCATTCACTGCACCACTGCATTTGTATCTACACCTCTAGTAGGGTTAATATGGTTATGCCTTTGTGCGTTTATATTATCACTGGGAAGCTATTATTTTATGCTTAGAACAGGGATGATATCTGATGCAAACTGTAAACCCTAAAATGTCCTATGTGAAAAAACCACCTTTTCTTCTTTGATATTGTTTCTGAATGTTAAAGCTATTTTTATTTTAAAGAGTAATAAGTAATGGGTTAGATGATTGAGACTGGAGTCATAAAAGAGAGCCTGGGGAAATGGGTAGAGATGGCAGCCCAGGCTAGGAGGATCCTGATCCTTCATTCCTACGATTTTCGATCTTAGTAAATGAAGTGAGTACCACGACCATCCTTCAGGATAAAAAGAGTTCTGCTTAGAGCAGGTCTAATCAAGAATGTAAATTTTTTTTTTTTAAAGATGACTGGTAAGGGGATCTTAACCCTTGACTTGGTGTTGTCAGCACCACGCTCAGCCAGTGAGCTAACTGTTCATCCCTATGTAGGATCCGAACCCGTGGCCTTGCTGTTATCAGCAACACACTCTCCCGAGTGAGCCACGGGCTGGCCCTAAGAATGTAAATTTTGCAACAGGAAGAACTTACACATCTACTAGAAGATGATGATGTTATATAGATAGGCTCCTGGGCTCCTGACCATCAATGTCATACTGCCACAGGGACATGAGACCCAATACAAGCTTGGACAAGGGGCAAAAGCCAACTTACACTTAAAACAGAACAGTCTGAAAATGTGGCAGATAATATGCTTCAGGCAAACCAAACAGGCCAGGAATATGGGGCATGGACAAGGATGGGATTTGAGGGCAGAGCCATAGAGATGTCTGAAGCTCATGTGGCTAACTTGTTCAAGATTAGGAGCCCGTCTAGGGCTGGTGAAGATGGGAAGGATAGTACAACCCAAAGGTAAGCCAAACCCATCAGAAAAAAACAGAAAGCAAGTTAAATGGTGCCAAACCACAGCCCTGGGTTATAACCAGTTTGGAACCTAGTGAGAACTAATGAGCTTACTCTTACTCAGAGTAAGTCCTGAAGGTCTCACTTCCAATTTACATGTCAGTAAAGACCAGGGATAAGAATTACTGATATGATACTTTAGTAGAAACAGCAAGATAGGGAGAAATGTAGGGAAACAACAGCCCTTGCCTGCTAGGCTCAGGCAGGAAAAGTCAGAAGGGAGACACAAGACAGCTCAAATACATGACGTGAATTGGAGAAAAACAGATGAACAGACTGGCCAGGGATTTATTTTTCCAATGGCATATGACACTGAATTGTACACTAGCAGAATTATGGTGGAAGGAACTATTAGGCCTTTTCTAAGATTCTATGGAATCTAATAATATATTTAAGTAACATCCATGTTACCCACATTTTAGCCTTATGCTTTGTAATAGCCCTGACAAATGGTTTCCATCATTCAACTGTGAGCACTGACAGGGTAGATCTGTGTGGCAAGTACATGTCTACCAAGGCTGCATTTCTCCTGATCAAACATCAGTCAGCCCAGAACTGCTGCTAATCACACACATCTGGAGCTGGATCCCAACCAGTATCCAAGACAATAAGCCATGTACCCTGAAGCCTTTTCTGTAAGCATCCCATGTCCCACCAGCCCCTACCCACCACCCCAGGCTGGAGATACCTTCTCTGCATATTTTTCCCGCTTGCGCTTGCGCTCTTTCACTCGGTTGGTTTCCTCCTGCTGCCGTTTCTCTTCCTGCCGCAGTCTCACTACCAAGAAAATCAGAAGATCTGATGAAGTACCTGTAGCAATCATAATCCTCATTTTCTGAAATTAAGGTGGCCATATCCTCTGACGTTTATGTTCCGAGGTATGACTTCTACCTGTTTAAGACAGATAACGTGATTTTCTAACTCAGAGAAAGAACAGAGTTCTTGAATTCTTGACAGCTTTTGGGTTCAAGCCATGATTCTATTTAATTATTATGAGCCTTGCCTTGTCTCTCCCCACCCCACTTTCCTTTTCCGCCTTTTAATATCTCTGCATTGCACAGATCAAGTGTGGTTGTAGAGTTCCAAAAGGTTTTTGGAAAGCGCTGGCAAATGTGAGCTTATTTTCTGATGTAATGCTATGGAAGTCCTCGGAAGCTCACAGGATAAATCTGAAACCCAAAGTTCTCAAAAGCCAGAAACACATGGGAGAAGGGTTTATATGGTTACAACAATGTACTTCTCCAACTTCCCCATAAAAACATTTCTCTGGGCAGAAGAGTAAATTCATTACTGCTGAGGAATGAGTATAGCCTTCCTTGTGCAAGCTAAGCTTATTTGAAGTTATATTTACTTCTAAAATACAAATTTTGGCTTCTACTCCACAACAAATTCTTGTTTGGTTCTTAACATAAAGTATTAATATAAAAATGTTTCTCTCCAAATATAGCATTTGGCTTTGCCTACCTTGGCACACAGCCAAATACCCCTTCCATTCTCAGATGTGTGGGGCTAGAGAGGAGAGAGCAGAAAGAGGTTCAGAGTACATACGTTTCTTCTCCAGCTCTTCATCATCTAGAAGAAGACTAACCACCTCTTTGGGTTTCAAGGTATCTGGTTTGAAGTTCCCACCCGAAATCACCATTCGCTGAATCTACAAAAAGCAAATCAAAACATCACCTCCAGACATCCATTCCCTTATGGCAAATATCCACAAAGAAATAAACATTTTTTCAACCCGCTACTCAGGTGAGACCTATTTCTTTCTCATTCATCTGACTGGCTCTCATTATTCATCCAACAGAAAGGAAATGAAAACTTCCTGGCTTGGGACTGCTAATTGATAGCTAGAAAATCCAATAATATTGAATCAGGATAGAAAAAACCAAAAAAATAATTTCTTTGGAAACCAGCAAATTTGGCATACAACTCAGAGGCAGATAAGGTAAGAGTACTATAATGAGAGTTCTAAAATGTCATTCCTTCTTCCTCTGAATGTAAGAGTATGTCAAACATGAGAGCATTACTGGTGTCAATCTCCACATAAACCACAGCTAAATCTTGGCTACGGATACCATGCTAGTGGAAGGGAGTAAGGCATGGCCAGGGCAGTCAAGACTGCTACTATACAAGACCTGATTTTACTTTCTGTTGAGAAGAAATTCCAGTTGCTTCATAACCAATGAAAGGCAAAAGAGTCTTAAATAGCCTTAGTCTAGTCAATGTGGTAGGACTTCCCATTTTCTCTGGCAGTACAGTAATTCTTTTTCCCTGTGCTTACCTCACTCTTCTCCTTGGCTCTCTGTAGAATGCGCTCTTCAATGGTGCCTTTACAGATTAGGCGGTACACAGTAACCTGCTTTGTCTGCCCCAAGCGGTGGGCCCTATCCATGGCCTGCTGGTCCACAGTGGGGTTCCAGTCGCTATCATAGAAAATCACCTGCACAGGCAGGATGAGAATACAGCAAAAACTTTAGAACTCTCAGGGCAGAGCAAGAAATTCTGAGAGCAACGCAGCTACACTTGTGTTTGCAATTGTCTGGTGTCAACAGGGTCAGATTCTTTCTATGATATTAAGATAAGATATAAATCTCATAAGACCAAGTCACTCTTTCACTTGCCCAGGACAAAAGACACACTCCTGACTTTTTTCCATAGTCTTCATTTAAAAACAGGGAGTGGCAATAATATTAAGTTAACATTTACTGCAGTCATTATTCTAAATGTATTAACTTACTTAAATCCCACAATCACCATGATTTAGGTACTATTAAGACCCCCATTTTACAGATCAAGAGACTGAGGTACAAAGGAATTAGAGAATTTATCCAAGTCACACAGCCTAAATAAGTGGTGGGGCTAAGATGTGAGGGATGGGAAAGCCTCCTCTTTAACATTGGGGTTACATGGAAAGAGACCCCATGAATTCCAAGAACAGAATGGTTAAAGGGTTCCCTGGAAGCTACTTCTAGTTTGCTGAACAAGAAACAAACAACAACAAAATGTACTACCGCCAAGTGATCCTAAAACCAACAGACTCCTTGGTCCTCTGCCCTTGAGGCTACTATCCAACACTGTGGACCTCCTGAAAGAATCCCAGTTCAAAATGGCCCTCATGTCTCACGCATCTTCCTCTATATCCAATCAAGTCACCAAATCTAGCCAGTGCTTCTTCAGAAATGAATCTGTCCTTTCCAGAGTCCCACTGTCACCATCCTGGACCAGGCCCTCACTACCTACATCTGGATCACTAGTGCTCTGTTAGATCAGCAGGCTTCCTAGATCTCAGTCTCTTTCTTCTTCCATTTACCTTGGGTATTACAATAGGCTATTCCATCTCTCTGCTGGCTATGCCCTAACATGTCAAGCCCAAACTCCCCTAAATAATCACGCCCTCCTATACTGAGCCAACTTCATTACCCCTTCTTTCTTAACACAAATATGCTCCTCCTTTTAGTAGGATGGGTCTCTTCAGTATTCCTCATTTATATTACATTGGTTTGTACCTCTTTTTGCTTGAGTTATTTCTCTGACCTAGAATCCCTCAACTCTGTATTGGTCCTTTTAAGTTCAGTTCAAGCTTCATCACTTCCAGGAAGGCCACCCTGATTTCTCTCATCTACAATGACATCTCCTTTTTCTATCCCTATGCCTACTGGCACTAGTGTACATATAAATCTCACTGAGTTCTCACAAAAACCCTATATATATCCTCCATCTTACAAATAAGGAAGAATCTGGCCTTAGATCACAGTGAGTGGCTGGGCTGGGGTTTGACCTAACAGTCTCCCTCCACAACCTGTACTAGTAACAATGCTACATTGCCTACCTACCTTGGGCCAAGTCCCCACTTAATCACTGACTGTCTTCTATGAGCGTCCAATTATTTCATGTGAACTTTTTAAAAGAGTGAGTCATTCCTGAAACTCTTTGTCTATGATGCTTTTCCCATTTCTTAACACTATTCCTAAGTAATTTATTTATTTTCTCACTTAAACATGGAAGCAATTCTTCTGCTATTCTCTGCAGAATTCAGAACTTTGGTAAAGATGGACAAAAGGCATCTGCATTTTCAATGCTCTTGTCTCTACTAATAAGGACCTCCATTGGCTCTTTCTTATAGTGTCCTTTTTGTCTTGCTTTTGTATGAGGTATAATCCTGCAATTTTTAGCATAGGTTGGAATCCTTGAGGAGAAAATTGCCAACTGCCAGCCAAAGAAAAGGTCATTGTGAAAGCTTATTATTATTCCACAGTGTCTACAGACCTAAGATCTGGAAGTCCACAATGCTTGTCACTCTACAGGAACACAGGGACCTGACCACAGGACATTTTGGAGTTTCAAATGGAACATGTAAAATTCTGCAAAGTCCGGTTTAAACTTTTATGGGGAACAAAGAAAGTTGAGGACAGAGTTAAAAAGGAGACCTCCAGTTGGACTGGGAGTAACATTACTTGCACAACATACCAAAATGACTATATGTAAACTGAGGGCTGATGTCACACCCAAACAACAGTACCTTGAGCTTGAGCTGTCCAAGCCTAGGCAATGGTTCAGCATGAATTCATAATGGAGAGGTGTATATTCTGAATCATTTCATAGGAACTGTCTTAACATTTACATTTTTTCCTAGAAGTCTCAGTGGCAACCAAACCTGATTCAACTTGAGGTATTCTGAGCTCACAACAACAAGAAGATTAAAGCCTAAGGAAATAGGTTTAAAATTTAACTTCAAAAAAATCCAAATTTAGTAGATTAAATGAGTTAAAGGAGGTGGGAAATTTCGGAGAAAAAGAGGATAAAATAGGATTCTGTTCAGAAAAATACACAGAGAAAAATATGAAATATGTATAAGCTAATAGGTTAAAACAAGAATATGAGTGGGAGAACCAAAAAACAAGATAGATATATGGTTATTATCTAATTTGACAACCAAATGAATACTGAATCACCCATGATGTGAAGTGGGGAGGGGTGCTGGGGAAGACAAGGGACCACAGCGGGAGAGATGACCTGTATTTAGTAATAGTGTTTATGGAGCTCAGTGAGATATTCTAGAAAAAAAACAAATAACAATTAAAGGACTAGAATAAGTGACTTAACCAGGGAAGATTTAAGCACGTCAATCTACAGAGCGTGGCCCAGCAATGACTAAGGGGAAATATATTAATAGTCAGCACCTTCATGAAGTTGTAAACACAAAGCTGAGCAGGCACTGAGAAAGGGAGCAGGGGAGAGGGTGGAGGAAGGTGGGAGTTGCGATGGGGTGGACGGGCCTGCCTATATAGGTCAATAACAGGGAGTTTCAGGGGATAAGGGAGTGAAATGGAAAACAGGAAAATTTCTAGAGGAACAACCGGAAAAAGTTGGACTAACACTTGGAGGGTGGAGCTTTTTCTCCCAAGAGAGTGGGTGGATGTTCAGCCCTTGGGAGAGCTAAAAGCTGTATGGGCTTCTCATACTGCTACTAAGGGGAAAAAAAGCTCCTCATTCTCTCTACACATATGCATTTTAAAAAATTTATTTATTTATTTATTTATTTATTTGTCCTTTTTGAGATCGGCTGCGTGGCGCTCAGCCAGTGAGTGCACTGGCGGCATCCCTATATAGGATCCGAACCCGAGGCCAGAGCACTGCTGCGCTCCCAGCACTGCACTCTCCTGAGTGCGCCACGGGCTCGGCCCTACATATGCATTTAAAACAGGTCTGACACAGAAACAAAAACAAACAGTGCAGTTTATTTTATTTTATTTTTTAAAAGATGACCGGTAAGGGGATCTTAACCCTTGGCTTGGTGTTGTCAGCACCACACTCAGCCAGTGAGCGTACCAGCCATCCCTATATAGGATCTGAACCCATGGCCTTGGTGTTATCAGCAACGCACTCTCCCGAGTGAGCCACAGGCCAGCCCTAAACAGTGCAGTTTATAACAACCCCTCACTAAACAGAGTTAAATGCAAATATATCCCTACTCCAGGAAGAATACACAAAGAACATAGACAGTAAGGGCCAGCTACTATTTGTCACTTGTTAAAATCATTATTTTACTAATAGAATGGAAGAAACGGTTTACAAATACATGTTTACATATGTATTCTCAATCAGGAGACATTAAGTCTTTCCTGACATTTTAGGCTGACTAACCTCTTCCTTGTCCATAAATGGTTCTGGGGATCTCCCAAAGCTAAATAAATCTCAGGGCAAAGGAAAAATGTCAAGACAAGCAGCTAAACCTATTGTTTCTTTTTTTTTTCCCTTTTTGTCTTCTTTCGTGTCCGGCAACGGATTGCAACCCTCAGTGTCGCGCCCGTACCGGACCGGGACCGGCAACGGGATCGCAACCCTCGGCGCTGCGCCCGCAGCTCGCTCAGTCAGTGAGCGGGAACCGGTCTGTATGTGGGATCCGAACCCTCGGCGGGAGCGCCGCCGTGCTTCCCAAGCGGCGCACTGTAGCAGTGC
This sequence comes from Galeopterus variegatus, assembly GCF_000696425.1. Taxonomy (NCBI): domain Eukaryota; kingdom Metazoa; phylum Chordata; class Mammalia; order Dermoptera; family Cynocephalidae; genus Galeopterus; species Galeopterus variegatus. The sequence continues at coordinate 1,219,685 of NW_007726230.1, read as the reverse complement.
GCCACCGGGCCGGCCCAACCTATTGTTTCTCTAATACCCCCCCCCACACACACACCCATAATGAGTTCACACACAGCATAACCAAGGAATTGCAATCTTGCTGTCCCATTTTTCTTTTCTTCTTCTTTTTTTTTTTTGGAAGCTGGCCAGTACTGGGATCCGAACTCTTGACCTTGGTGTTACAAGGCTGCAGTTTGCTGTCCCATTTTTCTAAGGAGTATTTAGGATTTTCTAATTTACAAGAGAATCCCCAAGCCTTCCCCAAAATTTAAAATGTAAGTTATTTTGGAATTCAGAATACAGTGCATTTGGAGCCTCTCTTTAGTCCCCAGGATGAAAAAGGAATTCCTACATCTATTTCTCTAGCTATGGATTAGGGGCCTAGTCCTACTTTGGTTCTTTGTGGCTAGCAGGAGCTCCTTATCCCCACAGGGTAAACTAAATGAACCTTGGAAGTATGATGCAGATCTCCCCCTTCAAATCTGCTTATTTTCTTGACCCTCAAGAGGAACTATTCCTTAAGAAAACCATAGACCAAACCTAAGACAGGCAAGCTGAGAAGGGAAATACATTTTAATAAAATAAACTTATGCTAGATCTCCCCAGTGGCTTCATCAAGCCTCATGGTCTTAAATGTCATCTATGACCTGCTAATCCCAAAATACATCTTCAGACCCAATCTTTCTCCTGAACTCCAAACCCTGCTGCCTGGGTGACAGTGACACTTAATGTCTGATACTCCTAACTCATCCTCTTGCTTCTTCCTTTCTCCCTATAGTGTTTTCTTTCCTCCACTCCAGACAGAAGCCAGAGGGATACATGTAAAACCCAAGCCAGATCATGTTACTCTTCTACTGAAATTCTTCCAATGGGCCCCCTTCTGAAAGTCCTTATCATGGCCTACTAAGCCCTACATGATCTACTTCCACAATACTTGTCTCATACCACTCTCCTCCCTCACTGATTCTGTTCCATGTACACTGGACTCCTTGCTGTTGCTTGAATATACCAAGCACGTTCTCACTTCAGGACTTTGTACTTATCTCCTCTGCCTGGAGCACTCTTCTTTCTGCCAGATATACACTTGGCTTGCTTCCTCACTTTCTTCAGATCTTGGCTCAAATGTCGCCTTATCAGAGAAGCCTTAACAACCCATATAAAACAGAAATCCCTGATTATTCTATCACCTGCTAATTATTTTTCTTCATAGCATATTACATATTCATAATACATATTATTAGTATTTAAAATTTGTTTATACTATTCCCCCCCACCCAGCTCCCAACAAAAATGTAATTTCTGGTAACTATGAGGACAGAAATGGAACTTCGTTTTGTTGTGTGCTAAATTCCTAACGTCTAAAAGAGTGCTGGATTCTTGGTGAATGCTCTTTAAACATTTGTTGAAGAAATGAATGAACAAATGAACGAATGCATCAATGAACAAACAAACTTTTCCAGGCAATAGAAATACAAAGTTATGATACTTCCTCCCATTGATGAGATTGAAGTCTAGTGTGTAAAATAATTACTTACAATATAATATGATTAACTTGAGTAGAAGGAGGGGTCTGGGAAGGAATGTTGACACCTGAATGGGGCTTTAAAGAACAAACAGAAGTTTACCAGGTTATAGAGGAGGCTAACAGGAGGATGATCTAGGCTGAGGGAACAGTTTATGTGACAGTATGATACAGCGTGGAGTGTTCAGGAAACTACATGTCAATCATTATTTCTGGGACATTAATTTTGGAAGTGAAAGTGGTCTGGCAGTTAGATTGGAAAGGTAGATGAAGGCCACAAGTGAAGAGCTTTGTATGCCATTCAAGGGAGCTTACACTTTAGAAGAGGTTAGATGCCAAAAATGGACATCCGGGTCTTATGATTTATAGTTAGTGATATTACAGAACCTCTTTTTTTTTTTTCCCTTTTTGTCTTTTTTTCGTGTCCGGCAACAGATTGCAACCCTCAGTGTCGCGCCCGTACCGGACCGGGACCGGCAACGGGATCTCAACCCTCAGTGTTGCATCTGCAGCTCGCTCAGCCAGTGAGCGGGAATCGGTCTGTATGTGGGATCCGAACCCTCGGCGGGAGCGCCGCCGCGTTCCCAAGCGGCGCACTGTAGCATTGCGCCACCGGGCCGGCCCCCTCTTTTTTTTATTCTTGAAGGCAGGTAGTTCTATGGTGTAGTAGTTAATAAGGAAAAAGAGTGGACACAGCCTAGGAGTGGAAACTGAGAAACACAGGATCTAGGTCCAGCTTTGCCACTGTTGAGTCTATTCAAGCCTTTTCACCCCTGTACCTCATTTCTCCATGACCCGCCTGAGTTTGCATCTTCCTCATACTTGTGGGGATTTTGATGCTCTCTATTTCACAGAGAAGCACCACATAGTGACATTTTTATAGTCATGACTTTTATAAAACAATTCCCTATTTCTCTATTTTTAAATCTCATGCTTGCTGAAACTGTTATTAAATACATTTGAATCCTGAGAATAATTCTGAGATTCAAAAGGAATGCTTTATTCTTCTCCCGTTCAGACATGTAGGTTATTCCTTCAAGGAGACTGGGCATAAAAAGACGGATACTTTGTTTTTATTATTTTATTTTATTTTTAGTTTTTTTCCTTTTTGTCTTTTTTCGTGTCCAGCAACGGATCACAACCCTCAGTGTTGTGCCCGTACCGGACCGGGACCGGCAACGGGATCGCAACCCTCGGTGTTGCGCCCGCACCTCGCTCAGCCAGTGAGCGGGAACCGGTCTGTATGTGGGACCCGAACCCTCGGCGGGAGCGCCGCCGCACTCCCAAGCGGCGCACTGTAGCAGTGCGCCACCGGGCCGGCCCTGTAATGGGCTTATTTTTAAGTAAAATAATAAATATTTAAAATTGTATTCAGTTTTA